>NC_056748.1:948841299-948876101 GCF_019279795.1 Protopterus annectens | reverse complement strand
GGCATGTATGTTATCACTGTTGATACATAGGTGTGATGTGAGTTTTTACTGTAGATACATAAATGGGATGTGAGTTATCACTGTAGATACATAAGTGGGATGTGATTTATCACTGTAGATACAAAGGTGGGATGTGAGTTTATTACTGTAGATACAAAGGTAGGATGTGAGTTATCACTTTAGCTACATAGGTGGGATTTGAGTTATCACTGTAGATACATTGGTGGGATGTGAGTTATCACTGCAGATATATATAGGTGGTATGTGAATTATCACTGTAGATTCATTGGTGGTATTTGAGTTATCACTGTAGATATAGGTGGTATGTGAGTTATCACTGTAGATACATACGTGGGATGTGTGTTATCACTGTAGATACATAGGTGGGATATAAGTTATCACTGTAGATACATAGGTGGGATCTGTGTTATCACTGTAGATAAATAGCTGGTATGTGAATTATCACTGTAGATACATAGGTGGTATGTGAGTTTATTACTGCAGATACAAAGGTAGGATGTGAGTTATCACTTTAGCTACATAGGTGGTATATGAGTTATCACTGTAGATACATACGTGGGATGTGTGTTATCACTGTAGATGCATAGTTGGGATATAGGTTACCACTGTAGATACATAAGTGGGATCTGTGTTATCACTGTAGATACATATCTGGTATGTGAGTTATCACTGTAGATACATAGGTAGGATTTGAGTTATCACTGTAGATACATAAGTGGTATGTGAGTTATCACTGTAGATGCATTGGTGGGATGTGAGTTATCACTGTAGATACATAGGTGGGATATGAGATATCACTGTAGATAAATAGGTGGGATGTGAGTTATTATTTTAGATATAAAGGTGGGATGTGAGTTATCATTGTGGATATATAGGTGGCATGTGATTTATCACTGTAGATACATAGGTGGGATATGATTTATCACTGTAGATACATTGGTGGGATGTGAGTTATCAATGTAGATACACAGGTGGTAAGTGAGTTATCACTGTAGATGCAAAGGTGGTATGTGAGTTATCTCTTTAGATACATAGGTGAGATGTGAGTAATCACTGTAGATACATAGGTGGGATGTGATTTATCACTGTAGATACATAGGTGGGATGTGAGTTATCACAGTAGATACATAAGTGGGATGTTAGTTATCACTGAAGATACATATTGGTATGTGAGTTATCACTGTAGATACATAGATGGGATGTGAGTTTTCACTGTAGATAAATTGGTGGGATTTGAATTATCACTTTAGATACATTGGTGGGATGTGAGTTATCACTGCAGATATATAGGTGGTATGTGAGTTATCACAAAAGATACTTACATGGTATGTGAGTTATCACTGTAGATATAAATGGTATGTGAGTTATCACTGTAGATATATAGATGGGATGTGAGTTATCACTGTTGATACATAGGTGGGATGTGAGTTATCACTGTAGATAAACAGGTAGTATATGAGTTATCACTGTAGATACATAGGTGGGTTGTGAGTTATCACTGTAGATACGAGGTAGTATATGAGTTATCACTGTAGATACATAGGTGGGTTGTGAGTTATCACTGTAGATACATAGATGGGATGTGTTTTTCACTGTAGATACATAGCTGGTATGTGAGTTATCACTATAGATACAGAGATGGTATGTGAGTTATCACTATAGATACAGAGATGGTATATGAGATATCATTATAGATGCATAGGTGGGATGTCAGTTATCACTGTAGATACATAGGTGGGATATGAGATATCACTGTAGATAAATAGGTGGGATGTGAGTTATCATTTTAGATATAAAGGTGGGATGTGAGTTATCATTGTAGATATATAGGTGGCATATGTTTTATCACTGTAGATACAGGTGGTATGTGAGTTATCACTGTAGATACATAGGTGGTATGTGAGTTATCACTGTAGATATATAAGTGGTATGTGAGTTATCATTGTAGATACCTTAGTGGTATGTGAGTTATCACTGTAGATACATAGGTGGGATGTGAGTTATCACTGTAGATACATAGGTGGTATGTGAGTTATCATTGTAGATACATTGGTGGTATGTTAGTTATCAGTGTAGATACATATATTGCATGTGAGTTATCACTGTAGATACATAAGTGGGATGTGAGTTATCACTGTAGATACATAGGTGCTCTGTGAGCTATCACTGTAGATAGATAGGTGGAATGTGATTTATCACTCTAGATACATAGGTGGTATGTATTTATCACTGTAGATACATAGGTAAGATGTGAGTTATCACTCCAGATACATAGGTGGGATGTGAGTTATTATGGCAGATGCATAGGTGCCATTTGAGTTATCACTGTAGATACATGTAGCCGCACCAAATACAATTTAACTTTCACAGAGAATGAAGCTCTGAAACGGTTGAACAGTGATCCAATGATATGTATTAGACCTGCTGATAAAGGTGGAGGTTTTGTAGTAATGGACACTGGTGACTATATTAATAAAATGTTACACATGTTAAATGAAAAACAATTTTATGAAATCATAGAACTTGACTTAGTCAAGTTCTAGATACATAATGTACACATGTTTCTATTAGGTCTATTGAATAGTAATATGATTGGTAACAATTTGTTTTTGTTCTTAGAAGTACCAACACCCATGCTTCCAACTATCAATGGTCTTCCTAAAATACACAAGGACATGTTAAACCCCCATCTGAGACCGATTGTCTCTGGTAGGGGGTGGGTTACAGAACCTCTATCTATTTATATAGAAAAGAGCCTACGACCGATAGTTGACAGTAATAGTTACATTCTGAAAGATACAAAACAATTTTTAATAGACCTTTATGACTATCTTAAGAATTCAGTGGATACTACAGATGTGATTTTTGTTACGTTGGATGTATATTCACTATTTACAGTGATTCCTAATGAGATTGGTCTAGATATGATACATAGTTATCTGACTAGAGAGTCCAACATGCCTGACATTAAGATTAATTTATTGATGTCCCTGTTGAAGTTAGTACTATGTAACAACCTTTTTTGCTTCCAAGGAAAGTGTTTTTTACAAAAAGATGGCGTAGCTATGGGTATATCATGTGCCAATAGCTACGCCAACTTGTTCATGGCACAGTGGGAACTTGATTATATGCATAAATTACCATTATTTAGAGAACATGTTTTATTTTAAGGCGATTTGTAGATGATCTTTTTCTTTTATGGAAAGGTACTATTGATGATCTACAAACATTCATTAATCTAGTAAATATGGCTACGACTTATTTGAAGTTTAGCCATGAATTTTCTACTACCAGGATAGTGTTTTTGGATATATATGTTGAGAAATTGCCCCATGGACTGATTAACACAGGACTGTTTAGGAAGTCCTGTCATAAGAACACGTCATTACATCGTACCAGTATGCACCCCCAATATGTGTTTAATAACATAGTTAAGGGACAGGCTATGAGGGTATCTAGATATAACCCAAGTCAATCTGGATATGAGATGGATTTGAGTGACCTTGGTGAAAGGTTGTCAGCAAGAGGTTATAGTGACAATGATATATTAAAGGGCACTAAGGATATCCCTTTTCTGAGAGATAATTCAGCACTTCCATATTTTTCTGATAATGGTAGTTTAGATATTCGAAAAGAGAGAAGAGATATAAATAAGACAGCCTTCTCTATATCATTTACTCAGGATGTTGGACCTATTAAACATATTATTAGATCACATTGGAACATTTTAATGGTAGATACACAGATGAAAGATATCTTAGGTGAAGCTCCATATTTTAGATATAGAAATAAGAAGAACTTAAAAAAAAACATTTTATGTGATAGTACATATCATACATCATCCATCACCAATTTGCCTTATGGCACTAGCAGATGTGGATCATGTAATTTTTGCATGTATATAGACTTGGATAATATGTTTATACATCCTGTTAATAGGTATAATTATGTTTTTAAGATCCATGGAGATTGCACTACCACTAATGTGATTTATCTAACTACGTGTAAGGCCTGTGAATCGTTCTATGTGGGGAAGACAAATAGACGTTTGAAAGACTGCATACACGAACATTTGTATAGCATCAGGATGGGACATAAGATGAATGCATTGGCCAGGCATATAATGGAATTAGGAAATACACACACATTTAAATTTAGGATAATAGAAAAAGTGTACCCCAATGTTAGAGGAGGAGATATTAAAAACTATACAGAGAGTAGGGAGAATGTTTGGATACTGAAACTACGTTCAGACATGAGACCTGGCTTAAATACCATGTTTTCAGTTAAACCTTTTTTGAAAATGAGAAAACTTAGAGTTCATACATAAGTATTTGTTTTTGAATATGATAGTTCTGTGTTTTAATACTAACATAAATAGTCTAATTTTAAATAATTTTTGTTTTTATACAAACTTTTTTATGATTACTGTATGCTATTGATTTTAAAGATGGTTTTTATTAAGATGTATTTTGGATTTCCCGCCTTTTTGGCTATTTAATTGTGGTCTTAATTGAGTATTGCTATCTGAGTCTGATGAAGCCTTACTAGGTGAAAGCGCTAACTCGTTTTAATAAACCATATATTTGTTTTACGCTTACAGTTCGTTCCAGTTTATTTGAGTAAAGAGAGTGATTCTCGAGCCATATACGACTCTTGACTTGGTTTTGCTTTTATTTTCTATACTGTAGATACATAGATGGCATGTGAGTTATCACTTTAGATACATAGGTGGGATGTGAGTTATCACTGTAGGTACATAGGTAGGATGTGAGTTATCACTGTAGAAACATAATTGGGATGTGAGTTATCACTGTAGATACATAGGTGGTCTGTGAGCTATCACTGTAGATAGATAGGTGGGATGTGATTTATCACTATACATACATAGGTGGTATGTTATTTATCTCTGTAGATACATGTGTGGGATGTGAGTTATCACTGTAGATACATAGGTGGGAGTTGAGTTATCACTGTAGAGGCATAGGTGGTATATGAGTTATCACTGTAGATACATATGTGGGATGTGAGTTATCACTCTACATACACAGGTATTATGTGATTTATCACTGTTGATTCAAAGCTGGGGTGTGAGTTATCACTGCAGATACATAGGTGGGAGTTGAATTATCACTGTAGATACATAGGTGGTATGTGAGTTATCACTGTAGATACATTGGAGAGATGTGAGTTATCACTGTACATACATAGGAACACTGAATTATTATTGTAGATACATAGGTGGGATGCAAGTTATCACTGTTTATACATAGGTGTGATGTGAGTTATCACTGTAGATACATAGGTGGATATCATTTATCACTGTAGATACATAGGTGGGATGTGATTTAACAGTGTAGATACACAGGTGGTAAGTGAGTTATCACTGTAGATACATAGGTGGTATGTGAGTTATCACTTTAGATACATAGGTGGGATGTGAGTTATCACTGTAGATACACAGTTGGGATGTGATTTATCACTGTTGATACATAACTGGGATGCAAGTTTATTACTGTAGATACATAGCTGGGATGTGAGTTATCACTGTAGATACATAGGTGGGATTTGAGTTATCACTGTAGATACATTGGTGGGATGTGAGTTATCACTGCAGATATATAGGTGGTATGTGAGTTATCACTGTAGATACATAGGTGGTATGTGAGTTATCACTGTAGATACATAGGTGGTATGTGAGTTATCACTGCAGATACATAGGTGGGATGTGAGTTATCACTGTAGATACATAGGTGGGATGTGAGTTATCACTGTAGATACATAGCTGGGATGTGAGTTATCACTGTAGATACATAGGTGGGATGTGAGTTATCACTGTAGATACATAGGTGGGATGTGAGTTATCACTGTAGATACATAGGTGGGATGTGAGTTATCACTGTAGATACATAGGTGGGATGTGAGTTATCACTGTAGATACATAGGTGGGATGTGAGTTATCACTGTAGATACATAGGTGGGATGTGAGTTATCACTGTAGATACATAGGTGGGATGTGAGTTATCACTGTAGATACATAGGTGGGATGTGAGTTATCACTGTAGATACATAGGTGGGATGTGAGTTATCACTGTAGATACATAGGTGGTATGTGAGTTATCACTGTAGATACATAGGTAGGATGTGAGTTATCACTGTAGATACATAGGTGGGATGTGAGTTATCACTGTAGATACATAGGTGGGATGTGAGTTATCACTGTAGATACATAGGTGGGATGTGAGTTATCACTGTAGATACATAGGGGGATGTGAGTTATCACTGTAGATACAGAGGTGGGATGTGAGTTATCACTGTAGATACATAGGTGGGATGTGAGTTATCACTGTAGATACATAGGTGGGATGTGAGTTATCACTGTAGATACATAGGTGGGATGTGAGTTATCACTGTAGATACATAGGTGGGATGTGAGTTATCACTGAAGATACATAGGTGGGATGTGAGTTATCACTGTAGATACATAGGTGGGATGTGAGTTATCACTGTAGATACATAGGTGGGATGTGAGTTATCACTGTAGATACATAGGTGGGATGTGAGTTATCACTGTAGATACATAGGTGGGATGTGAGTTATCACTGTAGATACATAGGTGGGATGTGAGTTATCCCTGTAGATACATAGGTGGGATGTGAGTTATCACTGTAGATACATAGGTGGGATGTGAGTTATCACTGTAGATACATAGGTGGAAGTTATCCCATTAGATACATATGTGGGATGTGTGTTACCACTGTAGATACATAGGTGGCATGTGAGTTATCACTGTAGATACATAGGTGGGATGTGAGTTATCACTGTAGATACATAGGTGGGATGTGAGTTATCACTGTAGATACATAGGTGGGATGTGAGTTATCACTGTAGATACATAGGTGGGATGTGAGTTATCACTGTAGATACATAGGTGGGATGTGAGTTATCACTGTAGATACATAGGTGGTACATGAGTTATCACGGTAGAGACATAGGTGGGATGTGAGTTATCACTGTAGATACATAGGTGGGATGTGGGTTATCACTGTAGATACATAGGTGGGATGTGATTTATCACTGTAGATACATAGGTGGGATGTGAGTTATCACTGTAGATACATAGGTGGGATGTGAGTTATCACTGTAGATACATAGGTGGGATGTGAGTTATCACTGTAGATACATAGGTGGGATGTGAGTTATCACTGTAGATACATAGGTGGGATGTGAGTTATCACTGTAGATACATAGGTGGGATGTAAGTTATCACTGTAGATGCATAGGTCGGGTGTGAGTTATCACTGTAGATACATAGGTGGGGTGTGGGTTATCACTGTAGATACATAGGTGGATATGAGTTATCACTGTAGATACATAGGTGGGATGTGAGTTATCACTGGAGATACATAGATGGGATGTGAGTTATCACTGTTGGTACATAGGTGGGATGTGAGTTATCACTGTATATACTGAGGTGGGATGTGAGTTATCACTGTTAATACATAGGGTGGATATGAGTTATCACTGTAGATACATAGGTGGGATGTGACTTATCACTGTAGATACATAGGTGGGATGTGAGTTATCACTGTAGATACATAGGTGGATGTGAGTTATCACTGTAGATACATAGGTGGGATGTGAGTTATCACTGTAGATACATAGGTGGGATGTGAGTTATCACTGTAGATACATAGGTGGGATGTGAGTTATCACTGTAGATACATAGGTGGGATGTGAGTTATCACTGTAGATACATAGGTGGGATGTGAGTTATCACTGTAGATACATAGGTGGGATGTGAGTTATCACTGTAGATACATAGGTGGTATGTGAGTTATCACTGTAGATACATAGGTGGGATGTGAGTTATCACTGTAGATACATAGGTGGGATGTGAGTTATCACTGTAGATACATAGCTGGATGTGGGTTATCACTGTAGATACATAGGTGGGATGTGAGTTATCACTGTAGATACATAGGTGGGATGTGAGTTATCACTGTAGATACATAGGTGGGATGTGAGTTATCACTGTAGATACATAGGTGTGATGTGAGTTATCACTGTAGATACATAGGTGGGATGTCAGTTATCACTGTAGATACATAGGTGGGATGTGAGTTATCACTGTAGATACATAGGTGGGATGTGAGTTATCACTGTAGATACATAGGTGGGATGTGAGTTATCACTGTAGATACATAGGTGGGATGTGAGTTATCACTGTAGATACATAGGTGGGATGTGAGTTATCACTGTAGATACATAGGTGGGATGTGAGTTATCACTGTAGATACATAGGTGGGATGTGAGGTATTGCTGTAGATACATAGGTGAGATGTGAATTATCCCTGTATATACATAGGTGGAATGTGAGTTATCACGGTAGACACATGGGTGGGATGTGAGTTATCACTGAACATACATAGCTGGTATGTGAGTTTTCACTACAGATACAGAGGTGGATGTGAGTTATCACTGTAGATACATAGGTGGAATGTGAGGTATCACTGTTGATAAACAGGTTGGATGTGAGTTATCACTGTAGATACATAGGTGGGATGTGAGTTATCACTGTAGATACATAGGTCGGGTGTTAGTTATCAGTGTAGAATCAAAGGTGGGATGTGAGTTATCACTGTAGATACATAGGTGGGATGTGAGGTATCGCTGTGGATTCATAGCAGGGATGTGAGTTATCACTGTAGATACATAGGTGGGATGTGAGTTATCACTGTAGATACATAGGTGGGATGCGAGTTATCACTGTAGATACATAGGTGGGATGTGAGTTATCACTGTAGATACATAGGTCGGGTGTGAGTTATCAGTGTAGAATCAAAGGTGGGATGTGAGTTATCACTGTAGATACATAGGTGGGATGTGAGTTATCACTGTAGATACATAGGTGGGATGTGAGTTATCACTGTAGATACATAGGTGGGATGTGAGTTATCACTGTAGATACATAGATGGGATGTGAGTTATCACTGTTAATACATAGATGGGATGTGAGTTATCACTGTTAATACATAGGGTGGATGTGAGTTATCACTGTAGATACATAGGTGGCATGCGAGTTATTACTGTAGATACATAGGTGGGATGTGAGTTATCACTGTAGATACATAGGTGGGATGTGAGTTATCACATTAGATACCTAGGTGGGATGTGAGTTATCACTGTTGGTACATAGGTGGGATGTGAGTTATCACTGTAGATACATAGGTGGGAAGTGAGTTATCACTGTAGATACATAGGTGGGATGTGAGTTATCACTGTAGATACATAGGTGGGATGTGAGTTATCACTGTAGATACATAGGTGGGATGTGAGTTATCACTGTAGATACATAGGTGGGATGTGAGTTATCACTGTAGATACATAGGTGGGATGTGAGTTATCACTGTAGATACATAGGTGGGATGTGAGTTATCACTGTAGATACATGGGTGGGATGTGAGTTTTCCCTGTAGATACATAGGTGGGATGTGAGTTATCCCTGTAGATACATGGGTGGGATGTGAGTTTTCCCTGTAGATACATAGGTGGGATTTGAGTTATCACTGTAGATATATAGGTGGGATGTGAGTTATCTTTGTAGATACATAGGTGGGATGTGAGTTATCACTGTAGATACATAGGTGGGATGTGAGTTATCACTGTAGATACATAGGTGGTATGTGAGTTATCACTGTAGATACATAGGTGGGATGTGAGTTATCACTGTAGATACATAGGTGGGATGTGAGTTATCACTGTAGATACATAGGTGGGATGTGAGTTATCACTGTAGATACATAGGTGGGATGTGAGTTATCACTGTAGATACATAGGTGGGATGTGAGTTATCACTGTAGATACATAGGTGCTATATGAGTTATCACTGTAGATACACAGGTCGGATGTGAGTTATCACTGTAGATACATAGGTGGGATGTGAGTTATCACTGTAGATACATAGTTGGGATGTGAGTTATCCCTGTAGATACATAGCTGGGATGTGAGTTATCACTGTAGATACATAGGTGGGATGTGAGTTATCACTGTAGATACATAGGTGGGATGTGAGTTATCACTTTAGATATATAGCTGGGATGTGAGTTATCACTGTAGATACATAGGTGGGATGTGAGTTATCACTGTAGATACATAGGTGGGATGTGAGTTATCACTGTAGATACATAGGTGGGATGTGAGTTATCACTGTAGATACATAGGTGGGATGTGAGTTATCACTGTAGATACATAGGTGGCATGTGAGTTATCAGTATATATACATAGGTGGGATGTGAGTTATCACTGTAGATACATAGGTGGGATGTGAGTTATCACTGTAGATACATAGGTGGGATGTGAGTTATCACTGTAGATACATAGGTGGTATATGAGTTATCACTATAAATACATTGGTGGGATGTGCGGTTTCACTGTAGATACATAGGTGGGATGTGAGTTATCACTGTAGATTCATAGGTGGAATGTGAGTTATCACTGTAGATACCTAGGTGGGAAGTTATCCCATTAGATACATAGGTGGGATGTGAGTTATCACTGTAGATACATAGGTGGGATGTGAGTTATCACTGTAGATACATAGGTGGGATGTGAGTTATCACTGTAGATACATAGGTGGTAAGTGAGTTATCACTGTAGATACATAGGTGGGATGTGAGTTATCACTGTAGATACATAGGTGGATGTGTGTTATCACTGTAGATACATAGGTGGGATGTGAGTTTTCACTGTAGATACATAGGTGGGATGTGAGTTATCACTGTAGATACATAGGTGGGATGAGAGTTATCACTGTAGATACATAGGTGGGATGTCAGTTATCACTGTAGATACATAGGTGGGATGTGAGTTATCACTGTAGATACATAGGTGGGATGTGAGTTATCACTGTAGATACATAGGTGGGATGTGAGTTATCACTGTAGATATATAGGTGGGATGTGAGTTATCACTGTAGATACATAGGTGGGATGTGAGTTATCACTGTAGATACATAGGTGGGATGTGAGTTATCACTGTAGATACATAGGTGGGATGTGAGTTATCACTGTAGATACATAGGTGGTATATGAGTTATCACTGTAGATACATAGGTGGGATGTGAGTTATCACTGTAGATACATAGGTGGGATGTGAGTTATCACTGTAGATACATAGGTGGGATGTGAGTTATCACTGTAGATACATAGGTGGGATGTGAGTTATCACTGTAGATACATAGGTGGGATGTGAGTTATCACTGTAGATACATAGGTGGGATGTGAGTTATCACTGTAGATACATAGGTGGGATGTGAGTTATCACTGTAGATACATAGGTGGGATGTGAGTTATCACTGTAGATACATAGGTGGGATGTCAGTTATCACTGTAGATACATAGGTGGGATGTGAGTTATCACTGTAGATACATAGGTGGGATGTGAGTTATCACTGTAGATACATAGGTGGGATGTGAGTTATCACTGTATATACATAGGTGGGATGTGATGTATCACTGTAGATACATAGGTGGGATGTGAGTTATCACTGTAGATACATAGGTTGGATGTGAGTTATCACTGTAGATACATAGGTGGGATGTGAGTTATCACTGTAGATACATAGGTGGGATGTGAGTTATCACTGTAGATACATAGGTGGGATGTGAGTTATCACTGTAGATACATAGGTGGGATGTGAGTTATCACTGTAGATACATAGGTGGGATGTGAGTTTTCACTGTAGATACATAGGTGGGATGTGAGTTATCATTGTAGATTCATAGGTGGGATGTGAGTTATCACTGTAGATACATAGGTGGGATGTGAGTTATCACTGTAGATACATAGGTGGGATGTGAGTTATCACTGTAGATACATAGGTGGGATGTGAGTTATCACTGTAGATACATAGGTGGGATGTGAGTTATCACTGTAGATACATAGGTGGGATGTGAGTTATCACTGTAGATACATAGGTGGGATGTGAGTTATCACTGTAGATACATAGGTGGGATGTGAGTTATCACTGTAGATACATAGATGGGAAGTGAGTTATCACTGTAGATACATAGGTGGGATGTGAGTTATCACTGTAGATACATAGGTGGGATGTGAGTTATCACTGTAGATACATAGGTGGGATGTGAGTTATCACTGTAGATACATAGGTGGGATGTGAGTTATCACTGTAGATACATAGGTGGGATGTGAGTTATCACTGTAGATACATAGGTGGGATGTGAGTTATCACTGTAGATACATAGGTGGGATGTGAGTTATTACTGTAGATACATAGGTGGGATGTGAGTTATCACTGTAGATTCATAGGTGGAATGTGAGTTATCACTGTAGATACATAGGTGGGATGTGAGTTATCACTGTAGATACATAGGTGGGATGTGAGTTATCACTGTAGATACATAGGTGGGATGTGAGTTATCACTGTTGATACATAGGTGGGATGTGAGTTATCACTGCAGCTACATAGGTCTGATGAGAGTTATCACTGTAGATACATAGGTGGGATGTGACATATCACTGTAGATACATAGGTGGGATGTGACATATCACTGTAGATACATAGGTGGGATGTAAGTTATCACTGTAGATACATAGGTGGGATGTGTGTTTTCACTGTAGATACATAGGTGGGATGTGAGTTATCACTGTAGATACATAGGTGGGATGTGAGTTATCACTGTAGATACATAGGTGGGATGTGAGTTATCACTGTAGATACATAGGTGGGATGTGAGTTATCACTGTAGATACATAGGTGGGATGTGAGTTATCACTTTAGATACATAGGTGGGATCTGAGGTATCACTGTAGATACATAGGTGGGATGTGAGTTATCCCTGTAGATACATAGGTGGGATGTGAGTTTTCACTGTAGATACATAGGTGGGATGTGAGTTATCACTGTAGATACATAGGTGGGATGTGAGTTATCACTGTAGATACATAGGTGGGATGTGAGTTATCACTGTAGATACATAGGTGGGATGTGAGTTATCACTGTAGATACATAGGTGGGATGTGAGTTATCACTATAGATACATAGGTGGGATGTGAGTTATCACTGTAGATACATAGGTGGGATGTGAGTTATCACTGTAGATACATAGGTGGTATGTGAGTTATCACTGTAGATACATAGGTGGGATGTGAGTTATCACTGTAGATACATAGGTGGGATGTGAGTTATCACTGTAGATACATAGGTGGGATGTGAGTTATCACTGTAGATACATAGGTGGGATGTGAGTTATCACTGTAGATACATAGGTGGCATGTGAGTTATCACTGTAGATACATAGGTGGGATGTGAGTTATCACTGTAGATACATAGGTGGGATGTGAGTTATCACTGTAGATACATAGCTGGGATGTGAGTTATAACTGTAGATACATAGGTGGGATGTGAGTTATCACTACAGATATACATAGGTGGGATGTGAGTTATCACTGTAGATACATAGCTGGGATGTGAGTTATCACTGTAGATACATAGGTGGGATGTGAGTTATCACTGTAGATACATAGGTGGTATGTGAGTTATCACTGTAGATACATAGGTGGGATGTGAGTTATCACTGTAGATACATAGGTGGGATGTGAGTTATCACTGTAGATACATAGGTGGGATGTGAGTTATCACTGTAGATACATAGGTGGGATGTGAGTTATCACTGTAGATACATAGGTGGGATGTGAGTTATCACTGTAGATACATAGGTGGGATGTGAGTTATCACTGTAGATACATAGGTGGGATGTGAGTTATCACTGTAGATACATAGGTGGAATGTGAGTTATCACTGTAGATACATAGGTGGCATGTGAGTTATCACTGTAGATACATAGGTCAGATGTCAGTTATCACTGTAGATACATAGGTCAGATGTGAGTTATCACTAAAGATACATAGGTGGGATGTGAGTTATCACAGTAGATACATAGGTGTGGTGTGATTTATCACTGTAGATACATAGGTGGGATGTGAGTTATCACTGTAGATACATAGGTGGGATGTGAGTTATCACTGTAGGTACATAGGTGTGGTGTGATTTATCACTGTAGATACATTGATAGGATGTGAGTTTTCACTGTAGATACTTAGGTGGGATGTGAGATATCACTGTAGATACATAGGTGGGATGTGAGTTATCATAGTAGATACATAGGTGGGATGTGAGTTATCACTGTAGATACATAGGTGGGATGTGAGTTATCACTGTAGATACATAGGTGGGATGTGAGATATCACTATAGATACATAGGTGGGATGTGAGTTATCACTGTAGATTCATAGGTGGATGTGAGTTATCACTGTAGATACATAGGTGGGATGTGAGTTATCACTGTAGATACATAGGTGGGATGTGAGTTATCACTGTAGATACATAGGTGGTATATGAGTTATCACTGTAAATACATTGGTGGGATGTGCGGTTTCACTGTAGATACATAGGTGGGATGTGAGTTATCACTGTAGATACATAGGTGGGATGTGTGTTATAACTCTAGATACATAGGTGGGATGTGAGTTATCACTGTAGATTCATAGGTGGCATGTGAGTTATCACTGTAGATACATAAGTGGGATGTGAGTTATCACTGTAGATACATAGGTGGGATGTGAGTTATCACTGTAGATACATAGGTGGGATGTGAGTTATCACTGTAGATACATAGGTGGGATGTGAGTTATCACTGGAGATACATAGTTTGTATGTGAGTTATCCCTCTGGATACATAGTTGGGATGTCAGTTATCACTGTAGATACATAGGTGGGATATGAGTTATCACTGTAGATAAATAGGTGGGATGTGAGTTATCACTGTAGATACATAGGTGGGATGTGAGTTATCACTGTAGATACATAGGTGGTATGTGAGTTATCACTGTAGATACATAGGTGGGATGTGAGTTATCACTGTAGATACATAGGTGGGATGTGAGTTATCACTGTAGATACATAGGTGGTATGTGAGTTATCACTTTAGATACATAGGTGGGGTGTGAGTTATCACTGTAGGTACAAAAGTGGGATGTAAGTTATCACTGTAGATACATAGGTGGGATGTGAGTTATCACTGTAGATACATAGGTGGGATGTGAGTTATCACTGTAGATACATAGGTGGGATGTGAGTTATCACTGTAGATACATAGGTGGGATGTGAGTTATCACTGTAGATACATAGGTGGGATGTGAGTTATCACTGTAGATAAATGGGGGGGATGTGTTATCACTGTAGATACATAGGTGGGATGTGAGTTATCACTGTAGATACATAGGTGGGATGTGAGTTATCACTGTAGATACATAGGTGGGATGTGAGTTATCACTGTAGATACATAGATGGGATGTGAGTTATCACTGTAGATACATAGGTGGGATGTGAGTTATCACTGTAGATACATAGGTGGGATGTGAGTTATCACTGTAGATACATAGGTGGTATGTGAGTTATCACTGTAGATACATAGGTGGGATGTGAGTTATCACTGTAGATACATAGGTGGGATGTGAGTTATCACTGTAGATACATAGGTGGGATGTGAGTTATCACTGTAGATACATAGGTGGGATGTGAGTTATCACTGTAGATACATAGGTGGGATGTGAGTTATCACTGTAGATACATAGCTGGGAAGTGAGTTATCACTGTAGATACATAGGTCTGATGTGAGTTATCCCTTTAGATACATAGCTGGTATGTGAGTTATCACTGTAGATACATAGGTGTGATGTGAGCTATCACTGTAGATGCATAGGTGGGATGTGAGTTATCACTGTAAATACATAGGTGGGATGTGAGTTATCACTGTAGATACATAGGTGGGATGTGAGTTATCACTGTAGATACATAGGTGGGATGTGAGTTATCACTGTAGATACATAGGTGGGATGTGAGTTATCACTGTAGATACATAGGTGGGATGTGAGTTATCTCTGTAGATACATAGTTGGGATGTGAGTTATCACTTTAGATACCTTGCGGGATGTGAGTTTTCACTGTAGATACATAGGTGGGATATGAGTTATCACTGTAGATACATAGGTGGCATGTGAGTTATCACTGTACATACATAGGTGGGATGTGAGTTATCACTGTAGATCGATAGGTGGTAAGTGAGTAATCACTTTAGATGCATAGGTGGGATGTGAGTTATTACTGTAGATTCATAGGTGGGGTGTGAGTTATCACTTTAGATACCTTGGTGGGATGTGAGTTTTCACTGTAGATACATAGGTGGGATGTGATTTTTCACTGTAGAAACATAGGTGGGATGTGAGTTATCACTGTAGATACATAGGTGGTATGTGAGTTATCACTGTAGATACATAGGTGGGATGTGAGTTATCACTGTAGATACATAGGTGGGATGTGAGTTATCACTGTAGATACATAGGTGGGATGTGAGTTATCACTGTAGATACATAGGTGGGATGTGAGTTATCACTGTAGATACATAGGTGGGATGTGAGTTATCACTGTAGATACATAGGTGGGATGTGAGTTATCACTGTAGATACATAGGTGGGATGTGAGTTATCACTGTAGATACATAGGTGGGATGTGAGTTATCACTGTAGATACATAGGTGGGATGTGAGTTATCACTGTAAATACATAGGTGGGATGTGAGTTATCACTGTAGATACATAGGTGGGATGTGAGTTATCACTGTAGATACATAGGTGGGATGTGAGTTATCACTGTAGATACATAGGTGGGATGTGAGTTATCACTGTAGATACATAGGTGGGATGTGAGTTATCACTGTAGATACATAGGTGGGATGTGAGTTATCACTGTAGATACATAGGTGGGATGTGAGTTATCACTGTAGATACATAGGTGGGATGAGAGTTATCACTGTAGATACATAGGTGGGATGTGAGTTATCACTGTAGATACATAGGTGGGATGTGAGTTATCACTGTAGATACATAGGTGGTATGTGAGTTATCACTGTAGATACATAGGTGGGATGTGAGTTATCACTGTAGATACATAGGTGGGATGTGAGTTATCACTGTAGATACATAGGTGGGATGTGAGTTATCACTGTAGATACATAGGTGGGATGTGAGTTATCATTGTAGATACATAGGAGCATGTGAGTTATCACTGTAGATACATAGGTGGTATGTGAGTTATCACTGTAGATACATAGGTGGGATGTGAGTTATCACTGTAGATACATAGGTGGGATGTGAGTTATCACTGTAGATACATAGGTGGGATGTGAGTTATCACTATAGATACATAGGTGGGATGTGAGTTATCACTGTAGATACATAGGTGGGATGTGAGTTATCACTGTAGATACATTGGTGGGATGTGAGTTATCACTGTAGATACATAGGTGGGATGTGAGTTATCACTGTACATACATAGGTGGGATGTGAGTTATCACTAAAGATACATAGGTATGATGTGATTTATCACTGTAGATACATACGTGGGATGTGAGATATTACTGTAGATACATAGGTGGGATGTGAGTTATCACTGTAGATACATAGGTGGGATGTGAGTTATCACTGTAGATACATAGGTGGGATGTGAGTTATCACTGTAGATACATAGGTGGGATGTGAGTTATCACTGTAGATACATAGGTGGTATGTGAGTTATCACTGTAGATACATAGGTGGGATGTGAGTTATCACTGTAGATACATAGGTGGGATGTGAGTTATCACTGTAGATACCTAGGTGGGATGTGAGTTATCACTGTAGATACATAGGTGGGATGTGAGTTATCACTGTAGATACATAGCTGGGATGTGAGTTATCGTAGTAGATAGAAAGGTGTGATGTGAGTTATCATTGTAGATACATAGGTGGGATGTGAGTTATCACTGTAGATACATAGGTGGGATGTGAGTTATCACTGTAGATACATAGGTGGGATGTGAGTTATCACTGTAGATCCATAGGTGGGATGTAAGTTATCACTGTAGATACATAGGTGGGATGTGAGTTACAACTGTAGATACATAGGGGGGATGTGAGTTATCACTGTAGATACATAGGTGGGATGTGAGTTATCACTGTAGATACATAGGTGGGATGTGAGTTATCACTGAAGATACATAGGTGTGATGTGAGTTATCACTGTAGATACATAGGATGGATGTGAGTTATCACTGTAGATACATTGGTGGGATGTGCGTTATCACTGTAGATACATAGGTGGGATGTGAGTTATCACTGTAGATACATAGGTGGGATGTGAGTTATCACTGTAGATACATAGGTGGGATGTGAGTTATCACTGTAGATACATAGGTGGGATTTGAGTTATCACTTTAGATACATAGCTGGTATGTGAGTTATCACTGTAAATGCATAGGTGGGATGTGAGTTATCAGTGTAGATACATAGGTGGGATATGAGATATCACTTTAGATAAATAGGTGGGATGTGAGTTATCATTTTAGATATAAAGGTGGGATGTGAGTTATCACTGTAGATACATATTTGGGATGTGAGTTATCACTGTAGAAACATGTCTGGGACGTGATTTATCACAGTAGATACATAGGTGGTATGCGAGTTATCACTGTATCTACATAGGTGGGATGTGAGTTATCACTGTAGATACATAGGTGTTAGATGATTAGTCATGGTAGATAAACAGGTGGTATATCAGTTATCACTGTAGATGCATAGTTGAGATGTGAGTTATCACTGTAGATACATAGGTTGTATGTGAGTTATCACTGTAGATATATAGGTGATATGTATATATCACTGTAGACACACAGGTGGGATGTGAGTTATCAATGCAGATACAAAGGTGGGGTGTGAGTTATCACAGCAGATACATAGGTTGCATGTGAGTTATCCCTGTAGATGCATAAGTGGCATGTGAGTTATCACTGTAGATACATAGGTGGGATGTGAGTTATCACAGTAGATACATCAGTAGGAATAGAGTTATCACAGTAAATACGTATGTGGGATGTGAGATTATCACTGTAGAAAACACAATAACTGAACAATGGTAGAGGATAACTCCGCTCGTCTATAGGACGCCAAAAAAGATGAAAGAAATGTCCCAAAATGGAAAAATCCAAAACGAAGGAAGGTAGAAGCAATAAGGTTTTATTAAATCAGTTAAGCGCTTTCGGCTGTGACCCAGCCTTCATCAGAACAATCAAATATTCACTGGCAACGTGGTATTTATACCCCCACATCCAATTAGCAGCCTCTCATACAATTAAAACATTGTAGTGTTAAACTATTAAAGTGTTTGAATAGGCGCCAAATAATTAAACAGTCCCTACACTCAAAATTATGTAAACATTAGCTACAATCGTGAGCCACTAAATTACTTCTGTGATAAATAATGTAATGTAATAAAATGAGTGAAATATGATATAATAAAATAAAATAAAATAAAAGAATACATTTTAAGATTGTATAAAGGCTCACATACTATGTGCTCTCTCTTGAGCTGTTTTATATACACTTCTCGGTTGGTTACCCAAGATCTGATCTTTGTCTAAGACACTCAGTGTATGCCAATATCTCTCCAAGATGTCTTTAATAATATGTGTACTAGGCGAATACATAAGAACACATACCCTACCTACAGATGATTCATGTGTACCCTCTCTAATGGGTGGTTTGTAAATGCCTAATAATGGGGGATATTTTTTGCCCCATTGTTCGGTTACATAGTTTATAACCTCATTGATCATATAATCAGGATAAGCTCTTTTGTTAAACATATCTCTAATCAATGCAAGTTCTGACCGCAGGATGTGTGTGTTGGACGACATCCTGGCCACACGAATGCATTGACCCTTCAACACGTTTTTGAAGACATGTGGTGGATGGTTGCTGCTGTAATGCACATAGTCGTTCGAAAAAGTTGGTTTTCTATACGTGCTGGAAGTGAATCCGCTATCATTTTTCCTTAGGAGAACATCCAAATAAGAAATTTCTCGATGACTATATTCATGGGTGAACTGTAGAAACTCCACTGTCTGGTTTAGATATAACATAAATTCATCCAATCGCTCTTCAGATGCTTTCCATAAAATGAAGATGTCGTCAAGGTACCTGACATATAGGGCAATGTCCTTGAAATAAGAACTTTTGAAAACACTTTCAGTTTCCCATTCGGCCATCACCAGGTTGGCAAAGATGGGAGCACAAGCTGCTCCCATTGCTACCCCCCTGGTCTGCCTGAAGTATTCTCCTTGGGATAAGATGTAATTGTGGTCTAACACAAGCGACATCATATCACATAGAAGGCTAATTTTCTCCCATGAAAATACCGTAAATTTCTTGAGACTTCTTTCAAAATATTCCAGGCCATCTATCCTAGAAGTGTATATAAAACAGCTCCTAACTTGAAAGCTTTATTAGAGAGGAATAGTCATGTGCAAAATAAACCAGCTATCTTCACAGGAACGGTGAAATGTGGTAATTGTAAACAATGCAAATATATCAATAGTAATAAAAGTATAAGATTAAATGATGTCTGTTACACCACCATCAAATGCTTGAGGGGTAACTGTAAGACCAAACAGGTGGTATATTTGGCTGTCTGTAGTAAATGTAATGCCCATTACGTGGGTAAAACAGAGAGACAGCTGAACAGACTCATATATGAACACCTATACAGAATAAGAAAGTGTGATAACAAAAATGCATTGTGCAAGCACATAATGGAAAAGGGTGAAGAACATAGCTTTTTATTTTCTATAATAGAACAGGTGGATACTACTGTGTTTGGAGGCGATTGGAAAATGAAACTGTCAGCATGTGAAAGCAAATGGCAAATCCTAACAGATTCGACGAGACCACCTGGCCTCAATGAATTTATCAGCATAAAACCTTTTTTAGCTTTAGAGTAATTTTTTAATATATCATGGTAGGATGGTCCACCACCATGATCTACTAAATCTATTAATTTATATAATGCAATTCAACATCCACAATATATCATTTTTCAAAACTTTCTAATGTTTTTATAATACTTTTACTATACTTATGTCATTGTAGTCAGAATTGTTTATGTATGATTTTTATATGCATTAGAGTTATGATTTTTTATTCTACACTTCAGATGTAATGCTGATTAAACGTTCCACCTATGTAGGTGAAATGTATTTTATGCATTTTAGAGAGAGCACATAGTATGTGAGCCTTTATACAATCTTAAAATGTATTCTTTTATTTTATTTTATTTTATTTTATTATATCATATTTCACTCATTTTATTACATTACATTATTTATCACAGAAGTAATTTAGTGGCTCACGATTGTAGCTAATGTTTACATAATTTTGAGTGTAGGGACTGTTTAATTATTTGGCGCCTATTCAAACACTTTAATAGTTTAACACTACAATGTTTTAATTGTATGAGAGGCTGCTAATTGGATGTGGGGGTATAAATACCACGTTGCCAGTGAATATTTGATTGTTCTGATGAAGGCTGGGTCACAGCCGAAAGCGCTTAACTGATTTAATAAAACCTTATTGCTTCTACCTTCCTTCGTTTTGGATTTTTCCATTTTGGGACATTTCTTTCATCTTTTTTGGCGTCCTATAGACGAGCGGAGTTATCCTCTACCATTGTTCAGTTATTATCACTGTAGATACATAGTTGGGATGTGTGTTATCACTGTAGATAAATAGGTGGGAAGTGAGTTATCACTGTAGATACATATGGAGTATGTAACTTATCAGTGTAGATACAAAAGTGTGATGTGATTTATCACTCTAGATACATAGGTGGGATGTGAGTATTTCACTGTAGATACATAGGTGGCATGTGAGTTATCACTTTATATACATAGGTGGGATGTGAGTTATCACTGTAGGTACAAAGGTAGGAGTTGAGTTATCACTCTAGTTACATAAATGGGATGTGAGTTATTATTGTAGATACATTGGTGGTATGTGAGTTATCACTGTAGATACATAGGTGGGATGTGATTTATCACTATAAATACATAGGTTGTATGTGAATAATCACTGTAGATACATACGTGGGATGTGAGTTATCACTGTATATACATAGGTGCAATGTGAGTTATCAGTGTAGAGACATAGGTGGGATATCATTTATCACTGTAGATACATAGGTGGGATGTGAGTTATCACTGTAAATACACAGGTGGTAAGTGAGTACTCACTGTAGATACATAGGTGGTATGTGTGTTATCACTTTAGATACATAGGTGTGATGTGCATTATCACTGTAGATACATATGTGGGATGTGATTTATCACTGTAGATACAAAGGTGGGATGTGAGTTATCACTATAGATATGTAGGTGGGATGTGATGTATCCCTGCAGATACATAGGCAGTATGTGAGTTATCACTGTAGTTACATTGGTGGGATGTGAGTTATCACGGTGAATACATACATAGAATTTGAGTGGCGATATCAGTTATCTCCATAATTACATAGCTGGGATGTGAGTTGTCACTGTAGATACATAGGTGGGAAGTGAGTAATCACTGTAGATACATAGGTGGAATGTGAGTTGTCACTGTAGATACATAGGTGGGATGTGATTTATCACTGTAGATACATAGGTGGGATGTGAGTTATCACTGTAGATACATAGGTGGGTTGTGAGCCTCACTGTAGATACATAGCTGGGGTGTCAGTTCTCACTGTACATACATAGATGGCATGTGAGTTATCACTGTAGATACATAGGTGGGATGTGAAATATCACTGTACATATATACGTGGGAAGTGAGTTTTCACTGTAGGTACATAGTTGGGATGTGATTTATCAGTGTAGGTACTTAGGTTGTATGAGAGTTATCACTGTAGATACAAAGGTGGTATATGATGTATCACTGTAGATACATACGTGGGATGTGAGTTATAACTGTAGCTACATGGGGAATGTGAGTTATCATTGTAAATACATAGGTGGGATGTGAGTTATCACTGTAGGCACATAGGTGGGATGTGAGTTATCACTGTATATACATAAGTGGGTTTTGAGTTATCACTGTAGATACATAGGTGGTATGTGAGTTATCACTGTAGACACATACGTGGGATGTGAGTTATCACTGTAGATACATACGTGGGTTGTGAGTTATTACAGTAGATACATAGGTGGGTTGTGAGTTGTCACTGTAGATACATAGGTGGGATGTGAGTGATCACTGTAAATATATAAGTGGAATGTGAGATATCACTGAAGCCACATAGGTGGGTTGTGAGTTATCACTGTAGATACAGAGGTTGGATGTGAGTTATCACTGTAAATACATAGGTGGTATGTGAATTATCACTTTAGATACATAGGTGGGATGTGAGTTATCACTGTAGATACAAAGGTGGGATGTGAGTTTATTACTGTAGATACATAGGTGGGATGCAAGTTATCACTTTAGATACATAGGTGGGATTTGACTTATCACTGTAGATACATATGTGGTATGTCAGTTTTGACTGTAGATACATTGGAGAGATGTGAGTTATCACTGTACATACATAGGTGAGACATGAATTATCATTATAGATACATAGCTGGGATGCAATTTATCACTGTATATACATAGGAGGGATGTGAGTTATCACTGTAGATACATAGGGGGATATCATTTATCACTGTGGATACATAGGTGGGATGTGATTTAACTGTGTAGATACACAGGTGGTAAGTGAGTTATCACTGTAGTTACATAGGTGGTATGTGAATTATCACTGTAGATACAAACGTGGGATGTGAGTTTATTACTGTAGCTACAAAGGTGGGATGTGAGTTATCACTCTAGATACATACGTGGGATTTGAGTTATCACTGTAGATACATTGGCGGGATGTGAGTTATCACTGTAAGTACATAGATGGGATGTGAGTTATCACTGTAGATACATAGGTGGGATGTGAGTTATCACTGAACAGACATAGGTGGTATGCGAGATATCATGGTAGAGACATAGTTGGGATGTGAGTTATCACATAGGTGGGATGTGTGTTACCACTGTACATACATAGGTGGGATGTGAGTTATCACTCCAGATTCATAGGTGGTATCTGAGTTATCACTTTAGAAACATAGATGGGATGTGAGTTATTACTGTAGGTTCATAGGTAGGAGTTGAGTTATCACTCTAGATACATAAATGGGATGTGAGTTATTAATGTAGATACATTGGTGGTATGTTAGTTATCACTGTAGATACATAGATGGGATGTGATTTATCACTATAAATACATAGGTCGTATGTGAGATATCACTGTAGATACATATGTGGGATGTGAGTTATCACTGTATATACATAGGTGGGATGTGAGTTATCAGTGTAGACACATAGGTGGGATATCATTTATCACTGTAGATACATATGTGGGATGTGAGTTATCACTGTAAATACACTGGTGGTAAGTGAGTATTCACTGTAGATACATAGGTGGTATGTGTGTTATCACTTCAGATATATAGGTGGGATGTGAGTTATCACTGTAGATACATAGGTGGGATGTGATTTATCACTGTAGATACATAGGTGGGATGTGAGTTATCACTATAGATATGTAGGTGGGATGTGATTTATCCCTGCAGATACATAGGGAGTTTGTGAGTTATCACTGCAGTTACATCGGTGGGATGTGAGTTATCAGGGTGGATACATACGTGGGATTTGAGTTATCACTGTAGATACATAGGTGGTATATGAGTTATTACTGTAGATACATACGTGGGATGTGAGTTATCACTGTTGATACATAGGTGGGATGTGAGTTTTCACTGTAGATACATAGGTGGTATATGAGTTATCACTGTAGATACATATGTGGGATGTGAATTATCACTGTAGATACAAGGGTGGGATGTAAGTTATCACTGTAGATACATAGGTGGGATGTGAGTTATCACTGTAGATACATAGGTGGGATATAAGTTATCACTGTAGATACATAGGTGGGATCTGTGTTATCACTGTAGATACATAGCTGGTATGTGAGTTATCACTGTAGATACATAGGTGGGATGTGAGTTATCACTGTTGATACATAGGCGGGATGTGAGTTATCACTGTAGATACATAGGTGGTATATGAGTTATCACTGTAGATACATATGTGGGATGTGTGTTATCACTGTAGATACATAGCTGGGATATAAGTTATCACTCACATGGTATGTGAGTTATCACTGTAAATAAAGGTGGTATGTGAGTTATCACTGTAGATATATAGATGGGATGTGAGTTATCACTGTTGATACATAGGTGGGATGTGAGTTATCACTGTAGATAAACAGGTGGTATATGAGTTATCACTATAGATACATAGGTGAGATGTGAGTTATCACTGTAGATACATAGGTGGGATATGAGTTATCAATGTAGATACATAGGTGGGTTGCGAGATATCACTGTAGATACATAGATGGGTAGTGTTTTTTCACTATAGATACATAGCTGGTATGTTTTATCACTGTAGATACACATGTGGTATGTGAGTTATCACTGTAGATGCATTGGTGGTATGTGAGTTATCATTGTAGATACCTTAGTGGTATGTGAGTTATCACTGTAGATACATAGGTGGGATGTGTGTTATCTCTGTAGATACATAGGTGGGATGTGAGTTATCACTGTAGATGCATTGATTGTATGTTAGTTATCAATGTAGATACTGGTGGTATGTTAGCTATCACTGTAGATACATAGGTGGTATTTAGTTATCACTGTAGATACATAGGTAAGATGTGAGTTATCACTCCAGATACATAGGTGGGATGTGAGTTATCACAGCAGATTCATAGGTGGCATGTGAGTTATCACTGTAGATACATAGATGGCATGTGAGTTATCACTTTAGATACAAAGGTGGGATGTGAGTTATCACTGTAGTTACATTGGTAGGATGTGAGTTATCACTGTATATACATAAGTGAGATGTGAGTTATCACTGTAGATACATAGGTGGTATGTCAGCTATCACTGTAGATACATAGGTGGGATGTGATTTATCACTATAAATACATAGGTGGTATATTAGTTATCTCTGTAGATACATGCGTGGGATGTGAGTTATCACTGTAGATACATAGGTGGGAGTTGAGTTATCACTGTAGAGGCATAGGTGGTGTATGAGGTATCACTGTAGATACATATGTGGGATGTGAGTTATCACTGTACATACACAGGTATTACGTGATTTATCACTGTTGATACAAAGCTGGGGTGTGAGTTATCACTGCAGATACATAGGTGGGAGTTGTGTTATCACTGTAGATACATAAGTGGTATGTGAGTTATCACTGTAGATACATTGGAGAGATGTGAATTATCACTGTACATACATAGAAACACTTTGAATTATCATTGTAAATACATAGGTGGGATGCGAGTTATCACTGTATATACATAGGTGGTATGTGAGTTATCACTTTAGATACATAGGTGGGATGTGAGTTATCACTGTAGATACATAGGTGGGATGTGATTTATCACTGTTGATACATAGGTGGGATGTGATTTTATTAATGTAGATACATAGTTGGGTTGTGAGTTATCACTCTAGATACATAGGTAGGATTTGACTTATCACTGTAGATACATTGGTGGGATGTGAGTTATCACAGTAGATATAGGTGGTATGTGAGTTATCACTGTAGATACAAAGGTGGGATGTGTGTTATCACTGTTGATACATAGGTGGGATGTGAGTTTTCACTGTAGATACATAGGTGGTATATGAGTTATCACTGTAGATACATACGTGGGATGTGAGTTATCACTGTAGATACATAGGTGGGATGTGAGTTATTACTGTAGATACATAGGTGGGATTTGAGTTATCACTTTAGATACATAGGTGGTATGTGAGTTATCACTGTAAATGCATAGGTGGGATGTGAGTTATCACTGTAGATACATGTCTGGGACATGAGTTATCACTGTAGATACATAGGTGGGATGCGAGTTATCACTGTATATACATAGGTGGGATGTGAGTTATCACTGTAGATACATAGGTGGTAGATGATTAGTCATTGTAGATACATTGCTGGGATGTGAGTTATCAGTGTAGATACACAGGTGGTAAGTGAGTTATCACTGTAGATACAAAGGTGGTATGTGAGTTATCACTTTAGATACATAGGTGGAATGTGTGGTATCACTGTAGATACATAGGTGGGATGTGATTTATCACTGTAGATACATAGGTGGGATGTGAGTTATCACTGTAGATACATAGATGGGATGTGAGATTTCACTCTAGATACATAAGTGGGATTTGAATTATCACTTTAGATACATTGGTGGGATGTGAGTTATCACTGCAGATATATAGGTGGTATGTGAGTTATCACTGTAGATATATAGATGGGATGTGAGTTATCACTGTTGATACATAGGTGGGATGTGAGTTATCACTCTAGATAAACAGGTGGTATATGAGTTATCACTGTAGATACATAGTTGAGATGTGATTTATCACTGTAGATATATAGGTGGTATGTGAGTTATCACTGTAGATACATAGGTGGCATGTGAGTTATCAATGCAGATACAAAGGTGGGATGTGAGTTATCACAGCAGATACATAGGTGGCATGTGAGTTATCACTGTAGATACATAGGTGGCATGTGAGTTATCACTGTAGATACATAGGTGGGATGTGAGTTATCACAGTACATACATGAGTGGGAAGAGAGTTATTACTGTAAATACTCAGGTGGGATGTGAGTTATCACTGTAGATACATAGGTAGGATGTGAGTTATCACTGCAGATAAATAGGTGGGAAGTGAGTTATCACTGTAGATACATATGGGGTATGTAATTTATCACTGTAGATACATAAATGGGATGTGATTTATCACTCTAGCTACATAGGTGGGATGGGAGGTATCACTTCAGATACATAGGTGAGATGTGAGTTATCACTGTAAATACATAGATGGGATGTGAGTTATCACTGTAGATACATAGGTGGGATGTGAGTTATCACTGAACAGACATAGGTGGTATGTGAGATATCATGGTAGACATAGTTGGGATGTGAGTTATCACATAGGTGAGATGTGTGTTACCACTGAACATACATAGGTGGGATGTGAGTTATCACTGTAGATACATTGGTGGCATGTGAGTTATCACTTTATATACATAGGTGGGATGAGGTACAAAGGTAGGAGTTGAGTTATCACTCTAGTTATATAAATGGGATGTGAGTTATTATTGTAGATACATTGGTGGTATGTTAGTTATCACTGTAGATACATAGGTGGGATGTGAGTTATCACTGTAGATACATAGGTGGGACATGTGTTATCACTGTAGATACATAGCTGGTATGTGAGTTATCACTGTAGATACATAGCTGGAATTTGAGTTATCACTTTAGATACTTAGGTGGTATGTGAGTTATCACTGTAAATGCATAGGTGGGATGTGAGTTATCAGTGTAGATACCTAAGGTGCTGCTTATACTGGAATTATGTCGACTGCCCACTTGGTGGCGCCTTCTCACTTGCTGTTTTTTCATACATCTCTAAACTGTATTTTATAACTCACTAGCTACACCCTTGGTTTATTTCAAAGCTCTTTATGTACTAAGCTATCCTTTCTAATTTTCTAGCCCTAGCTCTGCCATATCTCTTCCCATCTTACTGTGCCCTTAAGTGTCTCTTATCTCTACTCTCCCCTCGAGGCATCTTAAATCTCCCACTGCTAAGCCTCTCACCTCCCTGCTACTCTTTCCGCCTGATACTCACCTGTTACCTCTCTATCTCACTGATTGTCTCTCTTGACACAAGACTCCTTGTTTCATCCCACTCCGTTCGCCCTGCGGACTCTCTCCACTCCCCTACCCTGCCCCCTATTCCCACCCACTCCCACTACTCCTACACTTATTCCACTAAGACCACACCCCCTCCATAACTGCACCAATACCACAGCTCACATCATTATCACACCGCACTTTAGACATCACTATATAATTAGTCACACCCACCTCTAATTAACTGTCTCTTTCACTCCCATCTCTAAAGACATCACCACACCACCTTACCTCCCACACCACTCACTCAATCACCTTACATTAACTCCACTATGCCAACATCCCACTTTCAACTCTATATTCAACTACTTCTCTTACTCACACTACTTCCTTCTCTTTTTACTACCTATCTCTCAACCTCTTATGAACAACCACTCTACTCCTCCACCCTCTTTCCCTCTAAACATACTTCTACACTACCTCTAGCCTTTACTGCAAACTCTCTAAACATTACATCTACACCCAACTATACACTTCCTAAATATCACAGACTAGCACCAATTAAATATAATAATCCCAATAATAAAAAACTACCCTACTACTCTTACAAGTTACTTTACCACAAACATATCACATACCTTCACTCCCTACTAGATGGAGACATACATCCAAACCCTGGTCCTAACCATACCTATACCACTGATAAATGTACTTTAATTGCCAGTACCCCCATAACTGCAAACTCTCTCCTTATAGCACATCTGAATATACGCAGCGTTAATAATAAAATCCCACACCTCCATGCCCTCCTAGATGTCCACCGTTTTGATATCCTTTGCCTATCTGAAACTTGGCTTAAACCCACAGTCAGAGATAATGAAGTTACCCCTCCTGGTTATAATATCATCAGAAGAGACCGTACTGCTAAAAAGGGAGGAGGGGTCGCAATCCTCTATAAAACCAAACTACAAATCAGCACCATAGATCTTCACCCACCTTTAGACAACTCAGCTGAATTACTTATCACTAAACTCCAGGTCAACCCTAGTAAAGCTATTAATGTCATCTATTTATACCTACCACCAGGAAATAATATTAATACCCGTGAAAATATCCTAAATTGGTGTTCTATTAACCTCCCACAGGAAACAATAATCTTAGAAGACTTCAATATTGACTGGCAGTCCTTTAACAATAGTAACCCTTCCAACCATATTAACTTATATGGCTTTACTCAAACTATTAACTCCTCAACTAGAACTCACAGACCCACCAACAAAGAAACTACCTTGGACTGGATACTTACTAATAACCCTCTTCAAACCTACAATGTAGGGATCCTCCCAGATGATCTAAGTGACCACTCCCTAACCGACTTTATCAGATCTAAAACCAACCTCACTCATTCCAACATTGCCAGGACTGTTTGCTGCAAAAAACAATTTAAACATGATCTATTCCTGACAGAACTTAAACAATGTAATTGGTCTCCACTAAAGCATCTTCCACTTGATGAAGCAGTAGCCTATTTTAATACCACATTCTTATCCATCCTGAACCACCATGCCCCATTACGCTCTGTTAGATGCAAATCTAAACCAGCACCCTGGCTCTCAAATACTACTAGGCATAAAATCCATCTGAGAAACAAAGCCTGGGCTAAATGGCATGCTACTAAAAACCCACTAGATCACTTAAATTTTAAACAACTAAGAAACAATACTAAAATAGCCATAGTGCTAGATAAAAAGAACTACTACCTTCAAATACAGCAAACCCATCTTAATAAGCCTCAAATGTTTTGGAACAGCATTAACAAACTTCTGCACCCAGGTAAGTCTACCACCCCTAACCCTCTAGGCTCTAACCCAGACAATCCCATTCAAACTGCCAACTCCTTTAATTCATTCTTTAATTCATTCTTTACCAACACCATCCAATCTCTTGCTAGCCATCTTTCACCAGACACATCAAATCTGCCTAACGCACCTTTAAATCCTCCTCCATCCTTTCAATTTCAACCAGTCCCTACTTCTACTATAAGCTCTCTTCTACTAAAACTGAAACCTTCCACACCTTCTGCTGACCAACTCCCAGCAGAATACCTTCAAATTGCTGCCAGACCCATTGCCTACCCCATATCCATTCTTATTAATAGAACTATCAGTGAAGGATATATCCCATCCATCTGGAAAATTTCTTACATTATTCCTCTACACAAAGGTGGGAACTCCAGTGAATACTCCAACTTTCGTCCTATAGCCTTACTATCTCCTCATGCAAAAATTATGGAAAAATGTATACAGAAGCAACTTCTACACCACCTTCTCCAAAATAAACTACTGGCAAACTGTCAACACGGTTTTAGACCCTACCACAGTGCCACCACTGCCCTGCTATCATTTATAGATTCTATCAACAACAAACGTAACAATGGCCTTCTTTCCTCTGCAGTTTTCATTGATTTATCCAAAGCCTTTGACATGGTTCATCATCAGCTGCTCTTGCATATTATGAAATCACTTTCGCTAGATCCATTAGCCATCAACTGGTTCAAATCTTACCTCGATCACAGAAAACAAGCAGTACTTTGGCACAATAATCTTTCTAATCTCTTACCTATCTCTGTGGGTGTCCCTCAGGGCTCCATATTAGGCCCTCTCCTATTTTCTATCTATATTAATGATCTTCAGTCAGCAATTCCACATACTGCCTGCATTCAGTATGCAGATGACTCCACTATTATCTGCTCAGCTACTTCTCAAATCGACCTGCCGAACATCACCCAGAATGCATTTAATACTGTTGAACAATGGTTTACAAAACGTTGCCTCCTCCTAAATCCAAAGAAAACGAAACTTCTACTCTTCTCCCCAACCCGTAAGTCCACCCCCATCCATTTTACACTTGCATCTAAAGATGGTACTGTTATCTCTCCAGACCTCACAACCAAACTCCTAGGAATAACTATAGACAACAACCTCAACTTTGACACACATATTAACAGTACAATAAAAACAATCAACAAGAAACTTGGATCCCTCTATAAAATCAAACCCTTTCTTACTCCAACAGCCAGGACTGCTATAGCCAGAACACATCTCATCTCTACATTACTCTATGCCTCACCCATTTATACAAACCTTTCTAAAGCCAACATTAACAAGCTGACTGCATCCTATAATAATATTGCCAGATTTGCTGCTGCCTCTCCTTTTCAAACTCATCACTGTCTAAATCTTAAACAACTTGATTGGTTAGAGTTTCTACACCATCTCCACTTTTCTCAGCTTACAATTGCCCACAAAACCCTACACCAATCCTCCAATACTCCTATTCTTGCAAGCCTCCTTACCCTCTACCAAAATAAAAAAAACCTACGCTCTTCTAACAAACTTCTGATTAACACCTGCAGATCCAACAATTTGGCAGGAGACTCCCTCTTCTGCAATTCCATTGGTAGACTTTGGAATGCTCTTCCCTCTGTACTTACAACTCTCTGCTCTCATACTCTTTTCAAAAAGAAGCTTAAGCTTCATCTCATGACTCACTGGTTATGCTCCTGTTCTATCCCTGACTAACTGCTGCTTCCTCCCACCTACAACCTCCTGCTTTAAATAGCCTTCTCTTCTAACTCTGCTCAGGATGTAACTTTTTACTGAAGTCTTCACATAGATATCAATAGTTCATCTATGTTTATTGCTCTAGCCATGCCTTATACTAAAAAAAAAAAAAAAAAAAAAAAAAATTGTATGCTCTGTTTTTGTATACAACTAATTGATACTTCTTCCTTGACTCTATTTTGCTGTATTCTTCTGTACACTTTTTCATGATTGTACTTAATTTTGGTGTTTTTTATTCTATAAGGTTATTTTGTATATCATTTGTTAATGGCTTGTTGTACTCAACATGGAGCTTTTCTCCCCAGGCCTCTACTGAAAATGGACATGCATCCAGCTAGACTAGCCCGGTCAACAAATGTAAAATAAATAAATAAAAATAAATAAAATAAGTGGGATACAAGATATCACTTTTGATAAATAGGTGGGATGTGAGTTATCATTGTAGATATATAGGTGGCATGTAATTTATCACTGTAGATACATATCTGGTATGTGAGTTATCACTGTAGATACATGTCTGGGACATGAGTTATCACTGTAGATACATAGGTAGGATGTGAGTTATCACTGTATATACATAGGTGGGATGTGAGTTATCACTGTAGATACATAGGTGGGAGATGATTTATCATTGTAGATACATAGGTGGGATGTGAGTTATCACTGTAGATACATAGGTGGGATGTTAGTTATCACTTTAGATACATAGGTGGTATGTGAGTTATCACTGTAGATACATAGATGGGATGTGAGTTTTCACTGTAGATAGGTGGGATTTGAGTTATCACTTTAGATACATTGGTGGGATGTGAGTTATCACTGCAGATATATAGGTGGTATGTGAGTTATCACTGTAGAATCATACATGGTATGTGAGTAATCACTGCAGATATAGGTGATATATGAGTTATCACTGTAGATATATAGATGGGATGTGAGTTATCACTGTTGATACATAGGTGGGATGTGAGTTATCACTGTAGATACATAGTTGAGATGTGAGTTATCACTGTAGATACATAGGTTGTATGTGAGTTATCACTGTAGATACATAGATGGGATGTGAGTTTTCACTGTAGATAGTTGGGATTTGAGTTATCACTTTAGATACATTGGTGGGATGTGAGTTATCACTGCAGATATATAGGTGGTATGTGAGTTAGCACTGTGGAATCATACATGATATGTGAGTTATCACTGTAGATATAGGTGGTATGTGAGTTATCACTGTAGAGATATAGATGGGATGTGAGTTATCACTGTAGATACATAGTTGAGATGTGAGTTATCACTGTAGATACATAGGTTGTATGCGAGTTATCACTGCAGATATATAGGTGGTATGTATATATCACTGTAGATACATAGGTGGGATGTGAGTTGTCAATGCAGATACAAAGGTGGGGTGTGAGGTATCCCAGCAGATACATAGGTGGCATGTGAGTTATCACTCTAGATACATAGGTGGCATGTGAGTTATCACTGTAGATACATAGGTGAGATGTGAGTTATCACAGTAGATACATCAGTAGGAAGAGAGTTATCACTGTAAATACATATGTGGGATGTGAGATTATCACTGTAGATACATGGTTGGGATGTGTGTTATCACTGTAGATACATAGGTGGGATGTGAGTTATCACTGTAGATACATAGGTGGGATGTGAGTTATCACTGTAGATACATAGGTGGGATGTGAGTTATCACTGTAGATTCATAGGTAGGAGTTGAGTTATCACTCTAGATACATAAATGGGATGTGAGTTATTAATGTAGATACATTGGTGGTATGTTAGCTATCACTGTAGATACATAGGTGAGATGTGATTTATCATTATAAATACATAGGTGGTAAGTGAGTTATCACTGTAGATACATACATGGGATGTGAGATATCACTGTATATACATAGGTGGGTTGTGAGTTATCAGTGTAGACACATAAGTGGGATATCATTTATCACTGTAGATACATAGGTGGAATGTGAGCTATCACTGTAAATACACAGGTGGCAAGTGAGTATTCACTGTAGATGCACAGGTGGTATGTGTGTTATCACTTTAGATACATAGTAGGGATGTGAATTACCGCTGTAGATACATAGGTGGGATGTGATTTATCACTGTAGATACATAGGTGGGATGTGAGTTATCACTGTAGATATGTAGGTGGGATGTGATGTATCCGCAATGGCTACATAGAATTTGAGTTATCACACTAGATACATAGGTGGTATGTGATTTATCACTGTAGATCCATAGGTGCGATATGAGTTATCACCATAATTACATAGCTGGGATGTGAGTTATCACTGTAGATACATAGGTGGGAAGTGAGTAATCACTGTAGATACATAGGTGGAATGTGAGTTGTCACTGTAGATACATAGATGGGGGGG
>NC_056748.1:948780207-948840799 GCF_019279795.1 Protopterus annectens | reverse complement strand
GTTTTTGGAAAAGGTGGATGTGAGTTATCACTGTAGATACATAGGTGGGATGTGAGTTATCACTGTTGATACATAGGCGGGATGTGAGTTATCACTGTAGATACATAGGTAGTATATGAGTATTCACTGTAGATACATATGTGGGATGTGTGTTATCACTGTAGATACATAGGTGGGATATAAGTTATCACAGTAGGTACATAGGTGGGATCTGTGTTATCACTGTAGATACATAACTGGTATGTGAGATATCACTGTACATACATAGGTGGGATTTGAGTTATCACTGTAGATACATAAGTGATATGTGAGTTATCACTGTAGATGCATTGGTGGGATGTGAGATATCATTGTAGATAAATAGGTGGGATGTGAGTTATTATTTTAGATATAAAGGTGGGATGTGATTTATCACTGTAGATACTTAGATTGGATATGATTTATCACTGTAGATACATGAGTGGGATGTTAGTTATCACTGTAGATACATATTGGTATGTGAGTTATCACTGCAGATACATATTGGTATGTGAGTTAGCACTGTAGATGCATAGATGGGATGTGAATTACCACTGTAGATACATAGGTGGGATGTGAGTTTTCACAGTAGATACATAGTTGGGATGTGATTTATCACTGTAGATACATAGGTGGGATTCGAGTTATCACAGTAGATACATAAGTGGGATGTTAGTTATCACTATAGATACATATTGGTATGTGAGTTATCACTGTAGATACATTGGTGGGATGTGAGTTATCACTGCAGATATATAGGTGGTATGTGAGTTATCACAGTACATATATACATGGTATGTGAGTTATCACTGTAGATATAGGTGGTATGTGAGTTATCACTGTAGATATATAGATGGGATGTGAGTTATCACTGTTGATAAACAGGTGGTATATGAGTTATCACTATAGATACATAGGTGAGATGTGAGTTATCACTGTAGATACATAGGTGGGATATGAGTTATCAATGTAGATACATAGGTGAGTTTTGAGTTATCACTGTAGATAGATGGATGGGATATGTTTTTTCACTGTAGATACATAGCTGGTATGTGAGTTATCACTGTAGATACATAGGTGGGATGTGAGTTATCACTGTAGATACAGAGGTGGTATGTGAGATATCACTGCAGATGCATAGGTGAGATGTCAGTTATCACTGTAGATACATAGGTGGGATATGAGATATCACTGTAGATAAATAAGTGGGATGTGAGTTATTTTAGATATAAAGATGGGATGTGAGTTATCATAGTAGACATATAGGTGGCATATGTTTTATCACTGTAGATACACAGGTGGTATGTGCGTAATCACTGTAGATGCATAGGTGGCAAGTGAGTTACCACTGTATATATATATAGGTGGGATGTGAGTTATTATTGTAGATACCTTAGTGGTACGTGAGTTATCAATGTAGATACATAGGTGGGATGTGAGGTATCACTTTATATACGTAGGTGGGATGTGAGGTATCACTGTAAATTCATAGGTGGGATGTGAGTTATCACTTTAGATACATAAGTGGGATGTGAGTTATCACTGAACAGACTTATGTGGTATGTGAGATATCATGGTAGAGACATAGGTGGGATGTGAGTTATCACTGTAGATACATAGGTGGGATGTGTGTTATCACTGTAGATACATAGGTGGTATGTGAGTTATCACTGTAGATACATTGGAGATATGTGAATTATCACTGTACATACATAGAAACACTATGAATTATCATTGTAAATACATAGGTGGGATGCGAGTTATCAGTGTATATACTAAGGTGGGATGTGAGCTATCACTGTAGATACATAGGTGGATATCATTTGTCACTGTAGATACATAGGTGGGATGTGATTTAACAGTGTAGATACACAGGTGGTAAGCGAGTTATCAGTGTAGATACATAGGTGGTATGTGAGTTATCACTTTAGATACATAGGTGGGATGTGAGTTATCACTGTAGATACATAGGTGGGATGTGATTTATCACTGTTGATTCATAGGTGGGATGCGGTTTTATTAATATAGATACATAGTTCGGATGTGAGTAATCACTCTAGATACATAGGTAGGATTTGAGTTATCACTGTAGATACATAGCTGGTATGTGAGTTATCACTGTAGATACATAGGTGGGATTTGAGTTATCACTTTAGATACATAGGTGGTATGTGAATTATCACTGTAAATGCATAGGTGGGATGTGAGTTATCAGTGTAGATACATAGGAGGGATATGGGATATCACTATAGATATGTAGGTGGGATGTGATGTATCCCTGCAGATACATAGGCAGTATGTGACTTATCACTGTAGTTACATCGGTGAGATGTGAGTTATCACAGTGGATACATACGTGGGATTTGAGTTATCACTGTAGATACATAGTTGGTATGTGATTTATCACTGTAGATCCATAGGTGCGATGTGAGTTATCACAATAGTTACATAGCTGGGATGTGAGTTATCACTGTAGATACATAGGTGGGAAGTGAGTAATCACTGTAGATACATAGGTGGAATATGAGTTATCACTGTAGAAACATAGGTGGGATGTGATTTATCACTGTAGATACATAGGTGGGATGTGAGTTATCACTGTAGATACATAGATGGGATGTGAGTATCACTGTAGATACATAGCTGGGGTGTGAGTTCTCACTGTATATACATAGGTGGCATGTGAGTTATCACTGTAGATACATAGGAGGGATGTGAAATATCACTGTACATATATAGGTGAAGTTAGTTTTCACTGTAGATACATAGTTGGGATGTGATTTATCAGTGTAGGTACTTAGGTTGTATGTGAGTTATCACTGTAGATGCAAAGGTGGTATGTGATGTATCACTGTAGATACATAGGTGGGATGTGAGTTATCACTGTAGGCACATAGATGGGATGTGAGTTATCACTGTAGATACATAAGTGGGTTGTGAGTTATCACTGTAGATACATAGGTGGTATATGAGTTATCACTGTAGATACATAGGTGGGATGTGAGTTATCACTGTAGATACATACGTGGGCTGTGAGTTATTACTGTAGATACATAGATGGGATGTGAGTTGTCACTGTAGATACATAGGTGGGATGTGAGTGATCACTTTAAATATATAAGTGGGATGTGAGATATCACTGAAGCCACATAGGTGAGATGTGAGTTATCACTGTAGATACAGAGGTGGGATGTGAGTTATCACTGTAGATACATAGGTGGTATGTGAATTATCACTTTAGATACTTATCACTGTAGATACATAGGTGGTATGTGAATTATCACTTTAGATACATAGGTGGGATGTGAGTTATCACTATAGATACATAGGTGGGATGTGATTTATCACTGTAGGTACAAAGGTGGGATGTGAGTTTATTACTGTAGATTCATAGGTGGGATGTGAGTTATCACTTTAGATACATAGCTGGGATTTGAGTTATCACTGTAGATACATAGGTGGGATGTGAGTTATCAATGTAGATACATAGGTGGATATCATTTATCACTGTAGATACATAGGTGGGGTATGATTTAACAGTGTAGATACACAGGTGGTAAGTGAGTTATCACTGTAGATACATAGTTGGTATGTGAATTATCACTTTAGATACTTAGGTGGGATGTGAGTTATCACTGTAGATATATAGGTGGTATGTGAGTTATCACTGTAGATTCATTGGTGGTATGTGAGTTATCACTGTAGATATAGGTGGTATGTGAGTTATCACTGTAGATACATAGGTGGGATATGAGTTATCACTGTTGATACATAGGCGGGATGTGAGTTACCGCTGTAGATACATAGGTAGTATATGAATATTCACTGTAGATACATATGTGGGATGTGTGTTATAACTGTAGATACATAGGTGGCATATAAGTTATCACAGTAGGTACATAGGTGGGATCTATGTTATCACTGTAGATACATAACTGGTATGTGAGATATCACTGTGCATACATAGGTGGGATTTGAGTTATCACTGTAGATACATAAGTGATATCACTGTAGATACATATTGGTATGTGAGTTATCACTGCAGATACATATTGGTATGTGAGTTAGCACTGTAGATGCATAGATGGGATGTGAATTACCACTGTAGATACATAAGTGGGATGTGAGTTTTCACAGTGTTGTTGGGATGTGATGTTGGGATGTGATTTATCACTGTAGATACATAGGTGTGATTCGAGTTATCACAGTAGATACATAAGTGGGATGTTAGTTATCGTGATAGATATGTATTGGTATGTGAGTTATCACTGTAGATACATTGGTGGGATGTGAGTTATCACTGCAGATATATAGGCGGTATGTGAGTTATCACAGTACATATATACATGGTATGTGAGTTATCACTGTAGATATAGGTGGTATGTGAGTTATCACTGTATATATATATATATATATATATATATATATATATATATATATATATATATATATATATATATATATATATAGATGGGATGTGAGTTATCACTGTTGATAAACAGGTGGTATATGAGTTCTCACTATAGATACATAGGTGAGATGTGAGTTATCACTGTAGATACATAGGTGGGATATGAGTTATCAATGTAGATACATAGGTGAGTTGTGAGTTATCACTGTAGATAGATAGATGGGATGTGTTTTTTCACTGTAGATACATAGCTGGTATGTGAGTTATCACTGTAGATACATAGGTGGGATGTGAGTTATCACTGTAGATACAGAGGTGGTATGTGAGATATCACTGCAGATGCATAGGTGAGATGTCAGTTATCACTGTAGATACATAGGTGGGATATGAGATATCACTGTAGATAAATAAGTGGGATGTGAGTTATTTTAGATATAAAGATGGGATGTGAGTTATCATAGTAGACATATAGGTGGCATATGTTTTATCACTGTAGATACACAGGTGGTATGTGAGTTATCACTGTAGATGCATAGGTGGCATGTGAGTTATCACTGTAGATATATAGGTGGTATGTGAGTTATCATTGTAGATACCTTAGTGGTATGTGAGTTATCACTGTAGATACATAGCTGGGATGTGAGTTATCAATGTAGATACATAGGTGGGATGTGAGGTATCACTTTATATACATAGGCTACAAGAAGAGAAACACAGAAAATCCAAGGTATGTAATGAAAGCAGCCAAGAAGTAACAACCAAAACAATATCCACCAAAACTCTGGTTAAAATGCTTGAACGCAAATTTATTTTGAAGTAAAAAGTGTTTTCGCTGCTCAGAATACACAGCAGCTTCTTCAGAATCAAAACACAAATTGAAGCGCCAAAAATTTTTTAAATATCGAAAAGGAAATGTGTCAAAAGACATCACTTCCTGGAAAGGTGCTAAAATGAAAAGAACAGTCAAACAGTCATACATATATAAAAAAGTGAACATAACAGTCTTAAATAATCACTAAATAACCCATTAATAAAAATGTCTTACATATGAGAACTAAATATTAAAAGGTTTATATTAATTGATTTATTTGTTTATTATATGTATATTAAGTCGCTAAAAATATAGCTAATTATATATATTAAACGTGACTAGTAGGGTCAAAAATTAAAGTCCTATCTCGAATAACTTTTCAGTCTAAGAACTGCTGAAATATTGCAGTTCTCGTTTAAACCAGGAACATTGAAGGCATCAAGTTTGATTTGCCATTCAAGCTCGCGTAATTCCAACATAAGAGAGAGAGGACCACCTCTAACACTAAAAGGAAGGTGATCAATACCCATAAAAGAAAACTTATGATCTGGGTAAATGGAAATATGCTTAGCAAGAGCGTTTTCCAATTTGCTGTTCCTAATGGCATAAATATGTTGGTATATCCGTTCACGGAACTTCCGATCCATCTTACCTATGTAAAATGCTAAACAGCATTCACAAAAAGCCACATAGATAACAGATCTAGTATCACAGTTAATTTTGTGATGGATATAGTATCTTCTCTCCTTAATAAGAAAAGATTCACCCGTTTTGACAAATTTACACCAGTTACAAGCCCCACATGGTAGTGACCCTTTTCGTCTGTTAAATTGGTTAGTAGGTGGTTTACTTTGCAGTAATTCCTTCAAATTTTTCCCTTTCCTATAAACCACTCTTGGAAATGGTCCCAACTTTTCTAAAAGAAATGTATCATTACCTATAAAATGCCAATTCTTAGAGATAATGTCACGTATATGTTTAGAATCATTGCTGAAAGTAGTAATGAAACAAGTTGGGAACTTAACTTTCTTATTAACTAAGGAGTCTGTTTGGGTTGAGTTTGATATCAAAACTTCTTGAGAAGTATTAAGTAAAGGAATAGACTGAATTTCCAGGTTTTTATTTTCTTCTAATAGAGGTTTATAAAAAACGGTTGATCGTTTAAATTCTATTTCTTCAATAATCCCATCAATGAGGGTAACCGGGTACCCTCTATTAAGGAATAGGCTTCTCAAGAAAGTGCATTCCTGTTGGAAAGATTGAATCGTATTACACATGCGAACAGCTCTCACTAGCTGTCCCTTCACTCTTGATCGCTTCTGCTTGAATGGGTGTAAGCTAGTAAAGTGAAGTAAAGAATTACAATAGGTAGTCTGGTAGGAGTGGATATGAGCTGAGAAAAGCCATGTAGATTTATGCTGCTAGATGGGGAGCTAGATGAGAAGGAATTCCAATCGATGTTGAAGTCACCTAACACTATGGATTCCTGGGGGGTGAGTTTGAGTTAGCCAGTGGAGAAAGTCCTCTAAGGTTTTGTTATTATTGTTGCCTGGGGGGGATGTAAATACATGCTATATTTATGCTTTTATGTTTGTTTGGTTGAAGTTTTACAAGTAGAATGGCATTGTTTGTTAGGAGGGGTTGTGGAGAGGCAAGGGAGATTTGTAATGTATTTTTGTAGAGTATGGCTACACCGCCACCTTTACGAGTTATTCGGTCTGCTCTTAGTATATCATACCCTGGTGGGATTATCTGTGTGTCTTTCGTACTTGGTTTAAGCCAGGTTTCTGTGAGACATAGTAGGTCTGGGGAACAAGTAGCTAAAAGGGCATGTAGGTTGTGAATCTTATTGTTTACACTTCTGATGTTTAGATGACAGGTCAGAAGAGAGTTAAAGGGTCTAGAGTTTAGATTGAGAAGTGGAGGGGAGGATAGGGTGGAATTAGAATTGAGTGGAGGGGAAGGGCCAGGGTTGGGGTGGATATCAGCATCTGTGGCTAGTCTGTGATTCAGAGTGGTAATGAATTTGAGGGCTTTGAGTAGAAGTTTGTAGTAATATTTATCATTTGGCCTAATATTGGTAGGTTTGATAATTATATAGCGTTCGAGTTCTAACAAGGAGGGTGAGTAGGGAGTTGAGTCATGGCCTCTGTTGTTAATTATGGGGGAGGAGTTGGTTTGGTAGCCTGGGTGGTGGAAGCCTATGTAAGACTAGGTTTCATATAGGGTAGCTAGGTAAGGGACAAGTAGGAGGGGAAAAAGAGTTAGTATGATAAGCTTCCTGGGTGGTGTCATATTCCGTTTGATCTTAGAGGGCGGTAGTGAGGTACAGGAAGTTAGTGGACAGTAGGGGGAGTGGTTTGAGGTTATAAAAGTACAAGTACTGGGGGTGGATGGGAATAGGGGGCAGGGCGGGGTTTACACTAAGCCACAAGAGACCAGGTTTCAAGAGTACCTAAGTATGGAAGATGTAATTAGGGATCTGGGGACCCAGGTAGATAGCAACCTCTACTTTGATAATCACATTGCCAAAGTGGTTAGAAAATCCTTCTATGTAGCCCACCTAATCATGAAAGGGTTCACATCTAGATCAAGATAAATCATTGTGCCCCTCTACTAATTACTCATCCAGCCCATAATATAGTACAATGCCCCATTTGGAATGTACCTTACTCGACACCTGTAATAGCTGGAAAGACCACAGAAGTACCGCATCAAGAGGATCGTGGGCCTCAAATAGATGCCCTATGCAACCTGACTAAAGAAACTCCAGCTCTACTCGGTTGCTTACCGCCTACTCAGAGGTGATCTCTGCCTGACTTACAAGGCCATGTTCAACCCGGAATTAATGGACATGCTCCACCTCAACAAAACCAAATCTCTTAGAGTCACATGCTCCAGGGATTTCAACCTTGGCAAACAATAAACAGGACATGTTGGAGGGATCGATTCCTGTCCCAGAGACTTCCCTCGCTCTGGAATAGAATCCCAATTTATGTTAGGCAAAGCCCCTCACTGACTATCTTCAAGAGAAATCTTGGTGAGTGGATGGGAAACTGTAAATTTACCCCTGGGATCACTTCAATGCCCCTGCTGGACAAAGGCCCAGGAAACTAATTTAAAAGGGGAAGGGAAAGCCAACACATTCTGGCTAGGCTTATAGATGCCCTTGGGCATATAGCCTAATACCTACCTATGAACCTATGAACTGTAGATACATAGGTAGGATGTGAGTTATCACTTTAGATACATAGGTGGGATGTGAGTAATCACTGTAGATACATAGGTGGGATGTGAGTTATCACTGTTGATACATAGGTCGTATGTGAGTTATCACTGTAGATACATAGGTGTAATGTGAGTTATCACTGTAGATACATAGCTGGTATGTGAGTTATCACTGTAGATACATAAGTTGCATGTGAGTTATCACTGTAGATACATAGGTGGGATGTGAGTTATCACTGTAGCTACATAGGTCAGATGTGAGTTATCACTGCAGATACATAGGTGTGATGTGAGTTATCACTGTAGATACATAGGTGGGATGTGAGTTATCACTGTAGATACATAGGTGGGATGTGAGTTTTCACTGTAGATACATAGCTGTGATGTGAGTTATCAGTGTAGATACATTGGTGGGATGAGAGTTATCACTGTAGATACATAGTTGGTAAGTGAGTTATAACTGTGGCTACTTAGGTGGCAAGTGAGTTATCGTTGTAGATACATAGGCGGTATGAGAGTTATCACTGTAGATACATTGATAGAATGTGAGTTATCACTGTAGATACATAGGTTGTATGTGAGTTGTCACTGTAAATACATAGATGGGATGTGAGTTATCACTGTAGCTACATAGGTGGGATGTGGGTTATCACTGTAGATACATAGCCGGTATTTGGGTTATCACTGTAGTTAAATAGGTGGGAGGTGGGTTATCACTGTAGATACATAGGTGGTGTGTGAGTTGTTACTGTAGATACATAGGTGGGATGGGAGTTGTCACTGCTGATACATAGTTGGGATGTGAGTTATCACTGTAGATACATAGGTGACATGCGAGTTATCGTTATAGATATAAAGATGGCAAGTGATTTGTCACTGTAGATACATAGGTGTGATGTGATTTATCACTGTAGATATATAGGTGGGATGTGAGTTATCACTGCAGATACATAGGTGGGATGTGAAATTTTCACTATAGATACATAGGTGGGATTTGAGTTATCACTCTAGATACATAGGTGTGATGTGAGTTATCATCTATAGATACATAGGTCGTATGTGAGTTATCACTGTAGATACATAGGTGTGATGTGAGTTATCACTGTAGATACATAAGTTGTATGTGAGTTATCACTGTAGATACATAGGTGGTATTTGAGTTATTTCTGTAGATACATAGTTGGGATGTGAGTCATCACTGTAAATACATAGGTGGGATGTACGATATCAGTGTAAATACGTCGGTCGTATGTGAGTTATCACTTTAGATACATAGGTGTATATGAGTTATCACTGTAGTTACATAGGTGGGATTTGAGGTATCACTGTAGATACATAGGTGGGATGTGAGTTCTCACTGTAGATACATAGGCGCTACATGAGTTATCACTGTAGATACACAGGTCGGATGTGAGTTATCACTGTAGATACATAGGTGGGATGTGAGTTATCACTGTAGATAAACAGCTGGAATGTGTGTTATCACTTTAGATATATAGGGGGATGTGAGTTATCACGTTAGATACATAGGTGGGATGTGTGTTATCATTGTAGATACATAGGCGGGATGTGAGTTATCATTGTAGTAACATACGTGGGATGTAAGTTATCACTGTAGATACATAGGTGAAATGTGAGTTATCACTGTAGATACATAGGTGGGATGTGAGTTATCACTGTAGATACATAGCTGGAATGTGAGTTATCACTTTAGATACATAGGGGATGTGAGTTATCACTGTAGATACATAGGTGGGATGTGAGTTATCACTGTAGATACATAGGCGGGATGTGAGCTATCATTGTAGGTACATATGTGAGATGTAAGTTATCACTGTGGATACATAGGTGGGATGTGAGTTATCACTGTAGATACATAGGTGGGATGTGAGTTATCACTGTAGATACAGAGGTGGGATGTGAGTTATCACTGTAGATACATAGGTGGGATGTGAGTTATCACTGGAGATATATAGGTGGGATTTTAGTTATCATAGGAGATACATAGTTTGTATGTGAGTTATTACTCTAGATACATAGTTGGGATGTGAGTTATCACTGTAGATACATAGGTGGGATGTGAGTTATCACTGTAGACACATAGCTGGGATGTGAATTATCACTGTAGATACATAGGTAGTATGTGAGTTATCACTATAGATGCAAAGGTGGGATGTGAGTTATTACTGTAGAAACATAGATGGGATGTGAGTTATCACTGTAGATACATAGGTCGGGAGTGAGTTTTCACTGTAGATACATAGGTGGGGTGTGGGTTATCACTGTAGATACATAGCCAGGATTTGGGTTATCACTGTAGATACATAGGCGGGAGGTGTGTTATCATTGTAGATACATAGGTGGTATGTGAGTTATTACTGTAGATACATAGGTGGGATGTGAGTTATCACTGTTGATATATAGTTGGGATGTGAGTTATCACTGTAGATACATAGGTGGCATGCGAGTTATCACTGTAGATATAAAGGTGGCAATTGAGTTATCACTGTAGATACACAGGTGTAATGTGATTTGTCACTGTAGATATATAGGTGGGATGTGAGTTACCACTGTAGATACATAGGTGGGATGTGAGTTATCACTGTAGATTCAGAGTTGGGATTTGAGTTATCACAGTAAATACATAGGTGGGATGATAGTTATCACTGTAGATACATAGGTGGGATGGGAGATATCACTGTAGATACATAGGTGGGATGTGAGTTATCACTGGAGATATATAGGTGGGATTTGAGTTATCACTGGAGATACATAGTTTGTATGTGAGTTATTACTCTAGATACATAGTTGGGATGTGAGTTATCACTGTAGATACATAGGTGGGATGTGAGTTATCACTGTAGATACATAGATGCTTTGTGAGTTATCACTGTAGATACATAGGTGGGATGTGAGTTATCACTGTAGATACATAGGTGGGATGTGAGTTATCACTGTAGATACATAGGTAGGATGTGAGTTATCACTGTAGATACATAGCTGAGATGTGAGTTATCACTGTAGATTCATAGGTGGTATGTGAGTTATCACTGTAGATACAAAGGTGGGATGTTTGTTATCACTGTAGATACATAGGTCGGGTGTGAGTTATCACTGTAGCTACATAGGTGGGATGTGGGTTATCACTGTAGATACATAGCCGGTATTTGGGTTATCACTGTAGTTACATAGGCGGGAGGTGGGTTATCACTGTAGATACATAGTTCATTTGTGAGTTGTGGGATGGGAGTTGTCACTGTTGATACATAGTTGGGATGTGAGTTATCACTGTAGATACATAGGTGGCATGCGAGTTATCGTTATAGATATAAAGATGGCAAGTGATTTGTCACTGTAGATACATAGGTGTGATGTGATTTATCACTGTAGATATATAGGTGGGATGTGAGTTATCACTGTAGATACATAGGTGGGATGTGACATTTTCACTATAGATACATAGGTGGGATGTGAGTTATCACTGTAGATACATAGATGTGATTTGAGTTATCAATGTAGATACACAGGTCGTATGTGAGTTATCACTTTAGATACATAGGTGTTATGTAAGTTATCACTGTAGGTACAAAAGTGGGATGTAAGTTATCACTGTAGATACATAGGTGGGATGTGAGTTATCACTGGAGATATATAGGTGGGATGTGAGTTATCACTGTAGATACATAGGTGGGTTGTGCATTATCACTGGAGATATATAGGTGGGATGTGAGGTATCACTGAAGATACATAGTTGGTATGTGAGTTGTCACTGGAGATACATAGTTGGAATGTGAGTTATCACTGCAAACACATATCTGGGATGTGAGTTATCACTGTAGCTACATAGGTCAGATGTGAGTTATCACTGTAGATACATAGGTGGGATGTGAGTTATCACTGTAGATACATAGGTTGTATATGAGTTATCACTGTAGGTACACAGGTGGGATGTGAGTTTTCACTGTAGATACATAGCTGGAATGTGTGTTATTTTATTTTATTTTTTTATTTTATTTATTTTACATTTGTTGACCGGGCTAGTCTAGCTGGATATATGTCCATTTTCAGTAGAGGTCCGTGGAGAAAAGCTCCAGTAATTAAACACATTATATGAAGATAGACAATTCAAATAGTAAGGCGTAAAATGAGGGCTAATTAATACACATATTACATAAAAAGTCATGGGGCAAGATTCCCGAAGCCTCCGTGTAAGAGTTATAACTCATACACGGAGGCTGCAGTAAAACAGAGTGATGTCAGCATGCTCTGCATATTCATGAGAGCATGCTGAATCACACTTAAGGCCAACACGGTCCGTGTAAGACAGTAGTGTGCGTGTCCGTAGGCCGAGCCCTGTAAGCAGACACGCCCCCAGAAGAGGAAAAGTACCCAAAGTAAACACCCACGACAGAGTCCACGGAAATGTGAATAAACAGAACAACACACATGCCCCCACAGACTATGAACAGAAAACATATAAATAAACACGTTTTATAATTTTTTTTAAATTGTAAAAATGTTTAACCGTGAGGGCGCTCATTTGCGCGGGCATGCCCGTAGCTCAGCTACAGTTAGCAGTCAGTGGAAAAGCATATAAGAACTAAATATGCAAAATAAGCCAGGAAGCAATAACGCAGCGGTAGAGATGTTGGCTGAAGAGCAGGCATTCATGGTTCGAGCCCCCACAACACCAATTTTTCTTTTTTAGCAAAATCAGCAGGAAACAAGTCCCTGACAAATATGTACACATAAAACCACAATTTATGTAAAATGTAATGAAATAGCCCATTTATATTGAAGAAATGTGAGGTAACAAAAGAATAAAAAATGCCAGATGTGCTCATAGCTGAGTTACATTTTAACAGAGTGAGTGCATCTGCCCGTAGATGAGCAGTGGTTTAACTGGTGCAAAATGAGTGCCCGTAGCTGAGCAGTGGTTTAGCACGCTAAATCTATGTGCCCCTAACTGAGCTGAGCGTAATATGCGTGCCGATAGCCAAATGAGGCTTAAAGCAGCGTACGTTCGCTTATGCGGAGCTGCGCACCGCACAAACAAGCTAACCGACGGGCAATGTTGAGCAAGCCATATCAAAACTGCCTTTACACAGACACACCCCTCAGCATGTCTAGACAGTCATGAAAAATAAAAAGCAGTGGCCAGGTTCGAACCCAGGATTCTATACACCATAGTCAAGGTACATAACCACTAAGCCATGACAGCAGTACCTAGAAATGCAATAATAGCTAATATATAGGAATGAATACAAACTAGAGCATGACAATGCAGGTTTACTGAAGTTGATACAATTCCAAAATGGCCAGTCACAGATATGTGTGGGAAAAACGGACTATATAAGCCCCATAGGTGGGAATACACAACATAAACGATTGTAGAACTGACCTGCAGGCAGAATGACAGGAGTAGGAGAGGGTAGTCTTTCGAGCACAGAGGTGGGGTGTTGAGGAGTCCAGGTACATGGTCTGGCTCCTAGTCCATAATCATGAGGACCAACTCATGCAGGGCCAGGTCCTCTGGGGAGCATACAGGGCCGAGGCGTGGGACCGGTTGGCTCATGATCTGACCAGTGCCACAGGGATTCCAAGGACTGGTGAGCAGGTCCGTCACCACCATGCGGACCTGAAGAGACGCAAGCAGGACCAACTGAACCTTTGGATCCAGGAGGCCCGTCAAACACCCAACGCCCCACTACTGAGTAAGTTACATTTAATTATGTATGTAATCAATTAAACTAGCTGATATTATGGAGATGTGTATTCCAATATTACTTCATTTATATTACAGCTGCAGGTGTCCGTTCTGCGAACCGCAGAGCCTATGGTGATAGGCTGGTGCGGTTGCACCACCAGGCAGGTCAGTAATCCACTACCAGTAACTGTAAAGAAATATAAAAGTATGACAGTCAGCAAAAGAGTGCAGTATTGTCAGTAAGGAATAAAATCTGCAAGTAACAGTGTGAAAGTGTCTGCAAGTATTGCTTGATTACAAAAGTGTGTTTCAGCCTGTAAGTTAAACCGAAAAATGAAACTGTCTGACATATATTCTGAAATGAAAATGCCCTACCTGTAAGAAAATAGTACACAACCTGCAGCAGGCTGAAAAGTATAGCTGAAGAAGATGATGAAATCACATGTGTGAAATATATCCCTGTGGAAATACTGAAACATGACAGAAGTGAGACTGCTGGAAAGGATTGTAATAACTACAGGTAAAACATGTCAATAAAGCCTAGAAGTAAGTACCATCCTGAATAGTAAAATGAAAGCAAGTGAGAGAGTGTGAGAAAGCGTCATGAATCCAGCAATACAGTAGTAATAACCCCTGAATAAAGTATACTGCAGTCAAGACAGAATGAAATGCATGTGAGATTCAAAACCAATCAGCGAAATCTGTTCAAAGTGTTGCTGCATCTGGAATGTGTATCCCAAAATCTGGATATGTTGCTCTCAGTCTGCAATATGCAGATAGGATGATTGTCTGATATACCAAACATCCACACTTGTCTACAGCTATATAAAGCAAATGTAGCAGGATGATGTAGCTGAACAAAGTTAGATATGAATGTGTATGAAGAACAATAAAATGTATATTGATGTTGCAGTAACAGTCCTATCACCAAGTTGAAATAGTTATCATATAGGAAACTCTAGTAGAACAGTAGTGTGTATATAACTGTAGCTATTAGAAATGGACAGCATATGTATTGTTATTCAAAGGTGTTAATATTACTTTCTTTACCCCACCCTGTAACCACATATAACCCATTCCACGTGAAAATGGTATGTGCAATCACAATTAACACCCCTGGACGTTTGTCCTGCTGGGTCATATATATTTGCTTGTCCGTTGATGCATCTGCCCTGTTCATACATCCACACCTGATGGCCTGTTGCCATCAATTAACCCTGCATGTTGTTGGACTGTGTATTTCTGTTCAAATTATGCATGTGTTATGCACGCTGTTCAATGGTGTGAATATCTGGGTGTTTGGTTAATGGGAATACTAATGCATGCTGTTACAACTAATTGTGAATGGTATTACATGTCACTAACCCAAACTGTCATGACATAATGCAAAACATAGGACGACAGGGAAGGCGGGTTCCAGCGGACCCACCTCTCCCACCTCAGCTGGCGAGTGCACCTGGCACTAGTGCCGAGTCCGGACCCTCCTCAGGTGGCCCTGTACTACCTGCGGGTGGAAGTGCTGCAGGGGATGGGGCTCACCCCCCCTCTGCAAGTGTGGCTGGAGGAGAACCACCACTCACCCTCCGTAGCGTCCGGACTGTGGTGCGTAGGGAGATTCGGGACTCTGTTCTTGAGCCCCTACGCCAGCTCTAGGTACGTGTGGCACAACTAACGGACGTGCCTGTTGCCCCGACTACACAGCCCCCAGCACAGCCCCGTCCTGGGCAGTGAAGGAACAGTGGCAACTGCCTATGGGTGGGGATATCAGTTCCACTGTTGCCATCTGTGGGCTCATGGGCTCTGGATATCCAAACCTCCGTCCCAGTCAATTGTGCAACCCCCCCACACGTGTCATACACCGCCCCTGTATGCGTCTTGTTTGTCTTGTCTGTTTACCTACCCAACCTACCTCCCCAGCTGTACCGACTTCCTTCACCTGACATACCACTCTCACCTGAAGAAAAAAAAAGGGCACTCTGTACCCACAAAAAAAATTACGCCCCATACATAGCTGCCCATTCCGCACACATGTCTGCTGGACATGGAACCTATCAATTACAATTGGCTGTACAACAAGTATTATTGTTGTCCTGACACCTCTCTCAGGGGTGGAAGGTTTCAAATGTCACACCAAATTACATACATATGCACAGCTGTTGCTGATGAAGAAATGGGCAGCTATGGGCCTTACCTACATCCCTCCTGCACACCCCAAGCTTGTTTCCCTACTGTCTTACCCTCTTTGTGACCCCTTTTTCACCACTTTCCTGTCTCCCCATTTTCTTTTCTTTCAAAAAAAATAGCATGGGTGTGCGCCAGAGTAAGCACCGTTAAGCGGTTGTAAGCGGGTGTGCACGTGTGTGCGCGGAGCTAAACACCAGTGCGCATGCGTGAGCTCCGCGCAAACCAGCGCTAACCCGGTTACAACTGCTTAAAAGTGCCTTAGTCACTTTGATTGACAAGTCCTGTACTCAGTTCAAAAGCAAAATAAAATCCCACTGTCATTCCCGAACCCAGGACCTTGGAAACACTAGTCTGTACGACCTACCACTAAGCCATGACTCTTCTGCAAAAACATTGTGCTAAAATAAATATAACATGTAATAGTAGGGATGAATGTAAAGGGAATATAGGATGTGTAGTACACAAAGCATGTAATTTAAAATTACTGTCAAAACTACTGGATTTCCATAATAGTAGTGTGTGAACAGAAACAGCCATGCTAGTTGGCAGCTTGTAGATAATAAGGTCAGTTAAAGTACATATATAAATGTATGTATATGTACATATATATATATATATATATATATATATATAAATATATATCTATAGATAGTTGTAGGAGTCAATGTGCATACACACTTGCTACAGGGAACATGAGAGAGGAATGGAGAAATGTGAATATACAACACAGCCTGAATCATGAGAGAGATACTAACCTTTACACTCACAGAACACTGTCCACAGCATACCAGCATGGTCCCCGCCCTCACAATCTGAAAGGGCAACGCCTATCCCACATACCCTTTTATAACACTGACCTGAAATCACAGTGAGAACTGCAATCAGTACACAACTGGCTGTATGCAATTAGCAAATGCTGGCTTACAATTGGTGCAGAGGCCATCACATGGACCTATGCAGATACCTACAAAAGCATCCAGTGCTAACACTCCCCACATGCAATACATTCATTGCATTGTCTGTAAGCAGACAGAGGGAGAGCGAGAAGTGAGAGAGAGAGAGAGAGAGAGAGAGAGCAAAAAAAAAAAATTAGACACTGTGACTCTGTCACCCAAAGCTGTCAGCACTGACAGTAGCAGCAGCAAGCATAAGCTGTGGTAATGCAACCAGCTGCGACAAACAGAGGTAATGCAAAGTAGCAGGTTAATAGTGTGCATACTGTGAACCCTCCAAATGTGTCATAGGTCTGTATCCATAGGTATGTCCATGGGATATGTTGTGTGAACGTAGTTCCACCAAAAGGGGATGACCATACATTACATGTCAATCAGTCTTAGGCCATGATCCTGGCAGAAGTTGTCTGTGTGTTGGCCCAGCAATGGCTGTAGTGACTGCTTTGAAAGATCAGCCAGGTTCAAAAGTCAGGATCAGCCCATCCCAAAGGCACACTGGCTAGGAACAAGTGTCTGCAGGTACCCGATGTCACTGCATATGCATCCCATACTGCATAATTCCATAGCTTAGCAGACCAGGCCCATTATGCATATGATGTGGCAATTCCCAGGGTCAGTTGAGGTGCCCCCTTAGTGATGTGGGACCACTGTTGCTGTATGCCACTGTCCAGGTACATATCCTGTAATACGGCCAAGATAAACTATCAGTGTTATATGCGGTTGTATGTCCTCTCAGAGTGCCGGTAGCACACATCCAGGGATACCACGAGGTCACAGTGATGCTGTGTGTTCTTCTCTGCTGAGGGCGGCCCTCACCTGCCCATGTGAGATGATAGGGAGGTTACATCCAGCTGTGATAAATATTTCAACTGGTGGGGGAGAAGGAGGGGGGATACGTGCACCGAACATGTCTGCAAGATTGTTGCCAATATCCATGTGTTTGGTGAATGTTAAGTAGGTGTGTTTTAACACAGAGCATATCTGAGGCATGTGGTCCATATGTGTAACATAACTGAAGAAGGCCTTGTGGTCATCCATAGTGTTTGTGTCCATTTCCCTCCCAGGGTAGGCCGTGGCCATTGTTATGACGGACCGTAGCGTAGTACCAGTGCTGAACACAGATGCCTTCCCTTAATGTGAATGTGCTCTGTCCTGCAGTAGCCTCCTGCTATTGTTATACAATCTGCCTCTGTCTGGGGTCCACCGGACAGGATGCCTAACCTTTGTGCATAGGGTCTGGGTTAGAAATGTGTGTGCACATTTCATGCAATCTGTGGCATGTCCGTGGTAAGCATTTGCAAAGGGGTCAGCAGTGTGGCTTGTGGCTTGCACTGGCCGAGTGTGCTACATGGATACCATCTCAGTCCCAGCAAGTGAATAACTGTCTAATCACATACATATCAAAGTAGTCTACTGTGCTGGTGGTGGTGGTGGGATATGTATATCCAGGCTGAGTAACTTCTGTCCACATCATAGTAGCGGACGGTGTCCCACATACAGTACCTTGGGATGAACCCCCAGAGTGAGGTTGTGCATTGCACCTGTCAGTGTGTGCTGACCGATGGGGCATGCTACTATGTTGTGTGGAATGTGGCAGGTATTGTTGCACAGGTGTTGGCTGAGCACTGATATCTGGCCATGTACCTGTGTATCCATCATGACACACACACATGCAACATATGGGAGTAGTAGTATATCACTACACATGAGTATCATGTATAGTATGTGTGCCATATATTGCTGACATGGTCTGCTGATATCCTGTTTGTGTTCTCTTCCAGGGAGATGGCGCGACAGCGTAACCCCGCCTACTCTGTGGCAGAAGATGAGGAGATCCACCAGAGCCTGGTGCGAGAGTATGACATCCTGTTTTCCCGCACCAGTCAGAATCAGAAGGAGAGGGCCGCACTGTGGCAAGACCTTGTCCGTAGGGTAAATGATATTGGCACGCATAACAGGGCGTATGAGCAGGTACGACATCACTGCAGTGATTTAATCCGAAGAGTCTGGCAGCGTGCATCAGATATCCACAGGCAACAGGTCGCCACAGGAGGTGGGGTGGCCACACATCCCCCCCTCACCAGACTGGAGGGGCTACTCCTAAGTGTTGTGGCTCCAGCCCCGGAACACCAACAGCAGTACACCTGCATTATGATGGAGGCTGGTTCCACAAAGCAGCACGACATGGACCGTGCAGGTAATATGCCATATGTACACTTGACTGTTCTGTACACTGTATCATATGCAATATCAATGGCACAGTTGTGCCCACTGACATTAATCTCATCATTTCTGCAGGTCGCTCCAGGGTTACAGCAAGACAGGCCATCCATGCTGGTGAGTGTGTTTAACATAACCTATAATAGTCCTGATAATGCTAGTAACAGTAGTGTAACTCAGTAGTGCTCTGTGTGTATACTGCGGGGTGTGCATGTGTGCATGTGTGCAGGTGTGCCTGTGCCCATGTGTGCATGTGTGCATGTGTGCAGGTGTGCCTGTGTCCACGTGTGCATCTGTGCATGTGTGCCTGTGTCCACGTGTGCATGTGTGCATGTGTGCCTGTGTCCACGTGTGCATGTGTGCATGTGTGCATGTGTACATGTGACCACGTGTGCATGTGTCCATGTGTGCATGTGTCCACGTGTGCATGTGTGCATGTGTACATGTGTCCACATGTGCATGTGTCAACGTGTGCATGTCTGCATGTGTGCATGTGTGCCTGTGTGCATGTGTGCATGTGTGCCTGTGTGCATGTGTCCACGTGTGCATGTCTACATGTGTGCCTGTGTCCATGTGTGCATGTGTGCCTGTGTCCATGTGTGCATGTGTGCATGTGTGCATGTGTCCATGTGTGCATGTGTGCATGTGTGTATAAGTGCATCACTGGTAACAATGTCTGGAGACTGTAAACTGTCTTTCCTGTCTTCCTCCCACAGGTTCTGGGGCTGCTCTGGTGACCTGCAGCAGGGAACCTGAATCCTGTGCCACAGCTACTGGTAATGATGATATTTGTGTAATGGTACAGGAAGGTGTGTCAGGGTCTGCCATTGGTCAGCCAATTGACAGTACACAGCTGTCAACCCCATCATTGCGCACAGTCATCCTGCCTGTACATCCTTTGTCACCATTGTCCCTAGGTGATGGACAGGATACAGTGGGCATAGACCAGGGTAATGTGGTACCTGTGGCACATGCGTCCCCACACAGCAGCCATGGGCAGGGTCCTCCGATGGTACCACACAGACAGTTGCCCATGGGTTCTCGTGGGAGCATCCGTGGGCGTACTGCCTCTGGCCAATGTGCCCAAAGAGGTCTGTCAACCTCAGCTATGTTTTGGACTGTCTTGCAGGCACAGTCACATATGGAAAGGTACACCAGACAAGGTCTGAGGGAGCTGAGAGCATGTCACACAGCCATGACAGGCAGTATGCGTAACATTGCGGATGCTATCCGTAACTTCACCGATGTCATAGACAGACGTTGTGGGGACATATTACAGCAGTTCCACAACCAGATGTCCATGAGCCAGGGCAATGGTGGGCATTTGCGGCATCGACGTGGCCGTATGCTGGCAGCAGCAGCAGCTGGCAGACTGTGCGGACAACAACAGGCTCGCGCACGCCCCCATAGTGCCAGCAGCAGCCCCAGCAATGCTGGGTCTGTGCTGTCATCGGAACGCCCCAGGAGACCATGTGCACATGGCTCTGGACAGTCCCAACAGGGACTTGTGTCCAGTCAACACACTCCCACTTCTGATGACAGTACCCAGTCTGGCTTTGTACTAGATACGGTCCATAGCACACCTGCCAGGCACAGGTATCGTGTCCGTGCACACAGACACTGATCTGTATGGCCTGCCAGGCACAGTCTGTGGCTGTCCACAAACCCCTGTATATGGCAGCCATGAGGTGGAACTGTGTGCGTGCATACACACATGCGAAATGTTAACACCTAGGGCAACCACATACACGCACACACTGCACCAACACTGCCCCACCCTGTACTGCTGCCCCTCACCAACACACATACACACACATGTCAATTGGTGGTATCAGTGGCTGACTCAGGCATACCTAATCCACACCCTGTGCATATGATGACACTGTGCCACCTCCTGCAATCTCCAACATCATTGCGGGAACAGGTAAACACGTTGCTGATGCACAGGGTGACTACATAGAAGTGTATTAGTAGTATCATGTTGGTAACAGTACAGTGTGCTGCTATGACTGTGTGTTTATCCCAGCATGCCTGCTGCAGTAACTGTATGAATGTCCTGAATTGTTATCTGCACCCATAGTACATACCAAAGTATAACAGCTGCACATAATTGCATGCCGGTGGTAAGGTTGTCAACAGATAGCCGCATACATGGGTAGCACAGGGGGAAAGCTAATGCAAGTAGTGATATGCAATGGTGGACATGTACAGTAATAGTGTCAAGTTGCCCACAACGACTATGCCATGTGGATGTTGGCGCATGTAGATATGTGTGCAGTACCAATGTAATCCAAATCACAAATAAGTATGACATAATGTCAGTTCTACCATGGGCATCTGCACTGCGTATTACTGGGTACATGTTGATAGTGCCTACATATTTGCATTGTTACTTACTGTTATTGTTACCCCTTCTTTGTTGTATAATGCACTACTTCCAGACCTGTTTACTGTAGCTTTGTTTGCATGCATGTTCGCTTGGGGTTCCCTGGAACACTGCTTACACCTGCAATGCAGAGTTACAGTGCTTCTGTAGACTTCTAGTGACATCTGCATAGTGTACGATACGTATGTCAACTTTACACATGACAGAACGTCACTGTCTGTCCTGTACGCATGTACATTGCCTGTGACACATTGCACATGTCTTACCTGACATTTACCCATGTGTGCAGTCATATATGTCAGTGCTATGAAACAGTAGTGGTACACCCACACATACACAACTTCAGTATGTTGTTCCCCATTGGCCCTATGTGTTGGTACTCACCATGGCAATCACACTACTAGGGTAGCATGTGCAAAGGTAACCTGTGAATCGCCTCTATGGTCCAGTTGTGGTTTATGTGAGTCATGTGTCATTGTCACAGCTGCCACATGTATGCAGTCAGCCATCACCCTTGGCCAGGAACGTACAACACATGTGTGGGATTCCACCACACAGCCAATCTGGGGACTGGTCTCTCTGAACCCAGTAATGCCATACCCTGTCAGGTGGAATGTCATATATACTACATCCTGGACAAACGTCAACCCCAATCCCTGCTGCTACTATTGATAATACCCCTGAAGATGTTCCTGATAGTTTTGACCAGTTCTTTACTGAGACATTTCATGCCCTAGCTAGTCATCTACCTTCTAGCTCCCCTGGTCCTGAAAGTAGCACCCCTAGAAAACTACTTTCGTCCAGCTGCCAACCAGTTGCCACTTCACTTCTCCGTACCTTGATTGAAACAGTGAAACCCACTACACTTTTTGCTGATCAACTCCCTGCCGAGTACCTATCAAAACCAGATGATGCTATTGCTTACCCCGTCTCAAAGGTAATCAAAGGAACCATGTTAGAATCTAACTTTCCCACCATCTGGAAAATGTCATATATAATCCCACTTCACAAAGGAGGCAGCTCTACTGAAGTCTCTAATTATAGGCCAATAGCTATACTCTCTCCACTTGCAAAGATTATGGAAACTTTCGTCATAGACAATTCATGCACCATCTAATCCAAACTCGCATTATGGCAGACACTCAGCATGGCTTACGTCCTCATCACAGCACTTCTTCAGGCCTCCTAGCCTTTACTAACACCATAAGCCATACCTGCAACAATAATTATATATCTGCAGCCCTCTTTTTGAATATTTCCAAGGCATACGATATGGTTGATCACCAACTTGTACTCCACACCCTGCAAAGACTGTCTAGATATTGGAGCCTTCCAATGGTTTCAATCCTACCTGCATGGTCGACAGCAGGCTGGCCTCTGGCAGAACAAACTCTCTAACCTTCTACCTAACACCCTCAGAGTACCACAAGGCTCTATACTAGGGCCCTTGCTGTTCTCCATCTTCATTAACGACCTTTATATTGTCATCCCAAAAGTCAGCTGTATCCAGTATGCAGAAGACTCTACTCTGATCTGCTCAGCCACATCTCCAGTAGAGTTATGGTCAGCTACCCAGAGCACCTTTAATACAATAGAAAACTGGCTTTCTGAACATCGTCTGATCCTAAATCCCAATCAAACTAAACTGCTGTTATTTCACCAACACGTAGGTCTACCACTTTCACCGTTACCATACCATCAACTGATGGCACAATAATCTCCCCTGACCCATCTCTGAAACTATTAGCTGTCATCATAGACAATAATCTCAAATGTGACCTACATGTTAACCAGATTATCAAAGCCATCAATAGAAAACTAGGGTAACTTTACAGAATTAAAGCCTTCCTAGCCCCTCCAGCTAAAGGTGCCATAGCTTGCTCACACCTTGTTTTAACCTTTCTGTATGCATCCCCTCTACTCTCGAATATGAACAAGACTGTCCTTAACAAACACTCAATTTGCTACAACCACATTGCCAGGTTTGCCACTGGGCTGCCTTTTAGGACACATCATTGCATCAATCTAAATCAGCTTGGTTGGCTTGCAATACCCAGCCTAATACAGTATAACCAACTGATTATGGCCTATAAAATCCTCTATAATCCAGACAATACTCCTGCACTTCAAATATTATCACCCCCTATAACAATCCTAGACCGCTTCGATCCTCTAACAAATTACTACTTCAGACTAGCAAGTTTAATAACACAGCCGGTGATTCTCTCTTTGCAAACCCTGTAAGTAGATCCTGGAACTCACTTCCAGCTGATATTACCCTACTGTCCACCTTAGGTCAATTTAACAGTAGACTCAAACAACATTTGTCACTTAACTCATTCCCTCCAGGAGAGCTGTTTTGAGTGTGTACCTTTAACCCCCAGTGGGTGTGGCTTCAGCCTTTAAAAAATTAAGTTATCACCTTACAGCAAATAGTCACTGACAGAGGTCATAGATCAGTATAGTTGTATTTGCCAACATGTATGCTTCAAGATAAAATATTCTGATACCTTGTATGTAGCATGGTTTTGGAATTATTAATGCAAATCTGAACAGGTAATATTTGACACCTAGAGGAGCAGTAGGAGGTAACTGCAGAAACTCCTGGAGACTTCACTCGGCTGTAATGAGTTAACTGGCTATGTCAATGTATCAAGCCTGGCTAACTCGAATGTGTAAAATCTGTGAACCACTTTACTGTGTAATTTTAATTTAATCTTGACTTGTGCTCAGGTCTAACATTAACCTGTGGAACATGTTTGACTTGCTTACTTATGTAATCTCTGTAAATAATCTGTTTGTAATATGTAATGCTAGTATTATGTAATGCTGTATCTGCTACCCTCGTAGCTTGTCTCCACGGGCCTCCCCTGGAAATGGACATGCATCCAGTCGGACTATCCCAGTCAACAAATTTAGGATAAATAAATAAATCAATAAAATATATTACAGTGACTACAATACCAGTCAGACACTGACACGCACTGACAGCATGCTGAACACACTGGGGCATACGTGGGGACTCAGAATAGCAGCCTGCCTGGGCATCACACACCTCTGCAGCTGGAACACAGGCATATGTTCCGTTGGAACACAGCACATGCCACACATGGCATGCACATCCCCTGTGCCGCACACTCACAGCCTGTAGGGCTACACAACACACCTGCTACAGACATGTCAGGTACCTGTCTTGTGTGCTGCACTGGGGTCCCGCTCAACAGGCTGTATCTGGTGAAGGTCACAGTGATATGCCTCAGGGGCACTATGGTCCACCACAGCACACATGCATACAGGTCAGTTAGAGGCATGGACAGATATGACTCACTCATTGACCATGCCAGTATGGCTGGCTGAGACATACCTCCCTGGACTACATGATAGGGAACATTGAATGGATCTCTCAGCATGTGGCACAGGCCAGTATGAGCCTGATGTTGGTTGCCAACATACCCTCATCAGGTATTCTACCACTATATGTGGGAAGGGTGTTGTATGTCTACATTATGCTCAGTCTCCACTGTCATTCATAGGGTATCCACTGGCTATCAATGTGTGCTTACATGCTAGGGAAGCCACAATGATGTGCAAGGGTCATCTTGCACGTGACACCCATGGCCCGATGTATAATGGCAAAGCTCCTTGGTACACACATACTGCCTTATGCTGCAGGACATGGTTTACATAGCGACCTCCGTGGGTATCACACAGGTTAGGACACTAACAGTGCTGCTACACAACAACAGCAGTGAACACCTGAAGATGCATGCACCAGACACTGCCCTCAGCACGGTGAACTGCAATGTCTGTGCAGTACCAGATTCATGATTCATGGCTCACAGGTGTTAACCATCACTGACAGGTTATGCCCCATACCATGCCTGTCGTCCCCTACACATGTAACACACATGGATAGGGGGGTGGTATCCCAAGGTAACACAGATACACACACCTCCAGGTTGTTGGCACAGCACAAACCATCAGGGCCTACTCATGTGCAGCTAACAGTGTGTTGGACTGCCATCTGGTTCATAGCCTGGCACACACAACCCTCCCATACACAGGAAGACCACCTATCCTCCATAACAACACTGGCAATATGACAGTCTCAAGAACTGTGTTTATATGGCCGGACTGCATCCAGCCAAACATTGTGTGTGAGCATTACTGTAGCTACAACACACTAGTTGAAGGGTTCACAGCAGGTGGTCACCGAATTGCAGTGGAATGACATGTTACCACTACCACAACAGGTGGGAACATGCAGCACCTGTACATCGACTACATGTACACTATATGGCCCAGACCTGATGTGTATCCCCTGCTGTAGGTCTTTCACCATAGACACCCACACTGTTTAGAGACATACCACGTGCGGACCCTGCACAGTAAGACACAGTCATATTGGTATACATTGCAAATACCATTTATCCACTCGAAGCATGTGTCAGACATGGTAACTACTGCAGGTCACAAGTATTTATGTGTATGTGTCACACACATACATCATATGTGCAATGCCATTGCTGGTTTAGGCAATGGCATGCATTGTTATGTACAAACACCCACACAAGGTCATACTGTGTGACACAACCACACGTGTCAGTTGTGGGTTACCAAAACATACCTATTTGTACTCTGACAATGGTAATAGACACAGTAGCAGAGCACACTATTGGCATTACTAGCCAACTAACCCTGTTTGGCTGTGCTGATAGTGTGGTGACATCCCCTTTGTTTACTGGGGGAGTATGCAGCATCTGGTGTATTGTAATATTTGCCAAAAGGATTTATTCACTCACACTTGCATTTACACACACCCTACTACCCCCACACACATGCCATTTGCAGGATTCATTCCCCTACCTAACTAAGTCATGACACATGAGAGAGACGCATTAGCAAAGCACACTATTCGGTTTACTAGATAGTCTCTCTTCTCTGGCTATACTTATAAGGTGCTGACAACATCAGTAATTTGAAAGGGTAATGTGTATCAGGTAGTGTGATCTCCTGATTGCCAAAACTAACCTGTTTTTCATACAGAAATGCACACACACAAACTCCCCACATCCAAACACACACACGTGCCATTTACAGGTTTCAAACTCCTACCTAACTACATTATGATACTCGGGAGAAACGCATTAGCAGAGTGCGCTATTTACATTACTGGGAGACTTCCCTTCTCCTGCTGTAATTATAGGGTGCTGACATCATCTGTGTTTAGAAAGGGGAATGTGCATCCTGCAGTGTGTTCTCCCAGTTGCCAAAAGGGACATTTCCCTCACACAAATTTGCACACACACAGTAACCCCCCCTCATCCAAACACACACACTTGCCATTTGCAGGATTCATACCACTACCTAACTATGTTATGACACTCGAGACGGACGCATTAGCAAAGCACGCTATTTGCATTACTGGGAGGCTCCCCTTCTCCTGCTGTACTTATAGGGTGCTGACATCATCTGTGTTTAGAAAGGGGAGTGTGCATCCTGTAGTGTGTTCTCCCAGTTGCCAAAAGGAACATTTCCCTCACACACACTAACCACCACTCATCCAAACACACACACTTGTAGGATTCAAACCACTACCTAACTATGTTATGACACTCGAGACGGATGCATTAGCAGAGCACGCTATTCGCATTACTGGGAGGCTTCCCTTCTCCTGCTGTACTTATACGGTGCTGACATCATCTGTGTTTAGAAAAGGGAGTATGCATCCTGTAGTGTGTTCTCCCAGTTGCAAAAAGGACATTTCCCTCACACACACTAAACCCCCTCATCCAAACACACACACTTGCTATTTTCAGGATTCAAACCACTACTTAACTATGTTATGACATTCGAGATGGACGCATTAGCGGAGCGCGCTATTCACATTACTGGGAGGCTTTCCTTCTCCTGCTGTACTTATAGGGTGCTGACATCATCTGTGTTTAGAAAGGGGAGTGTGCATCCTGTAGTGTGTTCTCCCAGTTGCCAAAAGGGACATTTCCCTCACACAAATTTGCACACACACAATAACCCCCTCATCCAAACACACACACTTGCCATTTACAGGATTCAAACCACTACCTAACTATGTTATGACACTTGAGACGGACGCATTAGCAGAGCACGCTATTCACATTACTGGGAGGCTTCCCTTCTACTGCTGTACTTATAGGGTGCTGACATCATCAGTGTTTAGTAAGGGGAATGTGCATCTTGTAGTGTGTTTTCCCAGTTGCCAAAAGGGACATTTCCCTCTTACAGCCTTTCACACACACAAACCCCACTCACCCACACACACTGAGCATTTGCAGGATTCGAACCCCTATCTAACTATATCATAACACTTGAGGGAGAGACATTAGCAGAGCGCACTATCTGAATTACTGGGCATCTGCTCTGCACCTGTAGTATTTCTAGGGTGCTGACATCTTTATTTCTACAGAGGTATGTTGATGCAGTACTACCTGTCAGGTGGGGGATAGCATATATATGCATTTGCAGCCACCTACGTCAGGGTCAGATATGCACATCGCACTGGCAGGTTATGTTCTATTCCATGCTTTGGGACCACAGGACCTGTAACACACAACACAACCAGTCCAGAACACCACACCCACATCCAGGACACACACTTAGCTTCCCTGGGAACAGTGCCAGGATATGCAGGTATTCACATACACCATTCCAGTTGTTAACATCAGGTACAGGCATATTGTGTGTAAGAACTACTCAGGCCTCTACCACTTTACCCTACAGCCACTACAATTTGTGGGTCCATGTACTATGGCAGAAGCACACACCACAGCCACATGGGTGAATACATATTGCACCTGTCCATCTGCAATGTGGGTACTCACTGTTCCACACCAGAGGTAGACCACCATTGTTGATATCTGACCATACCCACCTTTCCCTGGAAATCCATATCTCATCTCCACCCCCAGGCAAGGTTGTCACTGCACACAAACTGTGTTTAGCACAAGCATACTCTACACTTGTGTAGACTGGGGTGGATGACTTCAGAGGACCCATGCTGGAGGACTATACTGGCCACTCAGCATAATCCTTGACAATTGCATCCTATGAGCATGTGTACAGTTTGCATTGGTCATGCTATCCCACATATACCCATGACTGCTCTACAACAAGACACCTGTCAGCTGTACACCGGCCATATATGCACTGTTCAACAGACAGAGTGACCTAATACATTGCAGAGCTGTAGCCCACAGAGGGAGGACATCTATGGACAGTTCCAGCATGGCACTTCATTCACACATACTCATTACAACACAGTGTTGACAGTGAAATCGTCCAGAGAATGCAGATAGGCCTCCCCTCAGTCTGTTATTGACGGACACCTACTGTCAGAGATCCTCAGCAACCCTCTCACAGCACACACCGACAACATGGCTGTGGCTTAGCACATTCAATCCCTGAGACCTCCACGGTGCCCCTGCTTGACAGAGGCACAGCTCACTAGCCTCACATGTTGCCTTCTGTGACTTACTTTACAGTGGCACTGTAGCCTACTATCCTGGGGATGCAGATGCCAAGCACACTCTGGCTGTGCTGTCATTCCCTGGGGCAAGAAGCCACTGTTATCTTACCCGACACTTCAACTAAATTGTTAGGTATTACAATTGACAATAATCTCTCATTCGACCTACACATTAACAACTCCATAAAACTAGTTAACAGAAAGATAGGATCCTTATATCGAATTAGACCATTTCTTACACCAACTACCAGAACAAGGATTGCTCACTCTCATCTTATTTCAACTCTTCTATATGCTGCGCCTATCTTCACTAACCTCAAAAAAACCAACCTTAACAAACTGGCAACCTGTTATAAAACCATTGCCCGCTTTGCTACTGGTAATCCCTATAAAACTCATCACTGTCTCAACTTAAAACTTCTAGGCTGGCCAGAGTTTCAGAACTATCTTTTAATCCATCAACTCTGCATTGCCCATCAAATACTATACCAACCTAATAATACCCCCATACTCTCACAACTCATAACCCCTTATAAAAATCTCAACTCTCTCCGCTCTTCCAGCAAACTTCTGACAAGTTCAACAAAATCAAATAATAATGCTGGTGACTCTCTATTTACCAATGCTATAGGGACAAAATGGAATGTGTTACCCACTAGCATAACAAAGATAAATTCATTGCCTCTTTTCAAACAGAATATTAAAGTGCATTTCCAAAATCACTGGCTTTGCTCCTGTAATAAACCTGATTAGTCTTTCACTATTACTACCTAAATAAAACCATCTCTCTTCTCCTTTCTACTCTTCATACTATTTGTCTTTCTTTTCTCCTCCCATTACTTCTCTGCCTGTTATTCTGCATTACTTGCTCTTTTATTTTCACCACTTTCTATTCCCACCTTTTCCCTTACTCTCTTTTCACTTTATCCTCCATACTTTCACTCCTTTGTTCTATTTTAATCCAATTAGTACTTTCAACTGGTTAATTGAGAATTCGACTGTATTGAGTGTTTTAGTAACTAACTTTTGTAGTAGTGTTTTATTTACATTGAAGAGTTTGCTATCTTTTATTTTTAATTTTTGCTTGCAAACTCTATTACTAACTCTAATATTTTCATTATAATGATTATTGCTATTACATTTTTGTATGATAATTTTTTGTCTCTGAATGTATCTCACTATGCAGAGCTTTTCTCCCCGGGCCTCTACTGAAAATGGAAATTTCTCCAGCTAGACTAGCCCGGTCAACAAATGTAAAATAAATAAATAAAAATAAAATAGTATTGACCTCTACACCCATATGTTCAATTGTTGGATGCACAATATTTGTTGTGCTGTTCTACTGTTTGCAGGTCTTTATTGCCATAGCATTCCCTGTTCCTATGACCAACTTGTGTATCTGTGGCAGATGTTTGCATATGACGGTGATCCACTATATCACTTATGTCTCTGTGGTCATTTACTTTGTGCACTGGGCTGATTGCTGTGTTGTGGTTGGTTCCTGGACTGACACGTACAAATACCAGATATGTGTGACCAACTGCTACACGGAGATATGGCCTAAGTGTGTGAGCATGCCCAGTTCAGCCTTTCCATGGCATGTTGTCTGACATATGCCTCATTTATCAAAGTGTGCGAGCATGCCCAGTGTGAGCTTTCCATATGTTGCACTCTGAAGTCCACCACATATTTGGGTGTGTGTGACCTTCAACATTATCGCACGTTTATGATTGTGTGTTGGGTGTCATGTTGTGTACTAACTGGCCAACTTCTTCGTGTCTGCCACAACAGGGATTATACTGTGCCTGCAGGAATTGCATGGGATACTTTGCAGACAGTTCTCAACATACTTTCATAATGACCTAACACTGTAGTACCGTATAGTGTACTGGTTCAGTACTTTCACTGTGGTGGACAGTATCCCGGGCTTTAGTCCTATCATTGCTTGACATCTTCATAGTGAGCACAACAGACTGTGTAGGGGCCAGTTGTGCACATATGACCATGTTGCAATATGTTCAGATATGGACTACCTACACCAGGCTCGTCCAACATTGCTAGTGTATTCCACAACATGGGTGGATATTGGCAAACACTAGCAATGTTCCATAGGCCATTTCTGATGGTAGTCACAGGGTGTGTTTGTCCTTCGACACACATTGTAACTGGAGTTTGCCATTACATATGTCATGGTTGGTATACTGTGCCTCTGTCTACCTCTGACATAACAGTGATACCCAGGGTAGCCTACCATCTCCCATACACTCATCAGGATGCCTCTTGAGGGGTGTCGATATGTGGCACTCTGGCTGACCTGTACCAGGAGTTTACTGAAGTGTGGGGGTGCCTTCTGTGTTATGGATCATTCTGTACAGCTTGTCCTATGTATGTCAGTGCTGGGGTTCAGGTCTCTGATGTGCATAGCTCACTGCCATTCAGATTGTACAAGGTGCAACATGTTCATTCATTCCAGGTTGGACATGGCTTCATACATCAGGCACAGCTTTCCTGTAGCTGGGAAGGATGGCGGTGTGTGGGGCTGCAGTTTGTTTACTCAGGCAACACACGGCATCTGTTCATGCTCTTTGCTACCCCTGGTGGGGTACTGTTGTGGACTTTACAGTTGATGGAGGTGTCTGCTGCGGTATATCCCACAGGGGCTATTGTAGTCAGTTGTGATGCTGATGGAGGATGGCTGCAGTGCCAGAGTGAGTTCCCCTTATCTACATCTGCCAGCCTTCGTGTTTGGGTGGGTATATGGTACATGTTTCTGCGAACACTACAGACACATGTTTGTCCAGTGCAGGATATTTATCACCTTTTGTACCCAGGTCTCACATTACATGTTAGGTACCTCATGGGTTAACACCTGTGTGGTAATTTGTGGGCATTTACTGTATATCCATGGTGGTTGTCTATACACAGTTCTGCGATTAGCTTGCTGACATGGCTATGGCTACAGTTGTCTGTTTGTAGGTGGCCCTTTTGTGGGTTGCTTCACAGTCCTTCCATGTTGGCCTATACCTATGGGACATGTATACAGAATGGGGGTGGGGGGGCCAAGACCAGGCCTTGTGGGATGCCACTCATATCCGCTTTGTAGTCTGACATGGATGCGGCATGTCTGACCATGTCAATTCTGTCCTTGGTCTGCTTTGCAACCCCTCTACTGACATAGGGGTGTATATTTAAGCTGGTGAACATATCCATACTGAACACGTATGGTATTTTCTAGACGCATGTGCACGGTCCAGCTATGCTGTGTGGACCACATAGCCCTCATCAATGACCTTAATGACTGCTTCAAATGGGTCAGACATGTTTAGGGGCCGGTTCTGCAGTTACAACAGCCACAGTGTGTAGGGTCCAGTATCAGTAGGTCCACATTAGCCTTCTGTCTGCGGTACATACTGATCCTTTCCATAGCTGTGCAGAACAAGCTTGTCAGGATCCTGGGGTGGTAGTTTGGAGTATCCATTCAGGCAACACCTTTGTTGTGATGGACCACTGTTGTTGTACACTGCTCTTTGGGTACTTATCCTGTGGTAAGGCTGACATTGGCCAGTAGTGTGATTTTGCATTCCATTACTCTTGGGGTCCATGTCGGCCTCAGCACAGGGCACCATCACATACCTTTGCTGCTGTGTGTTCTGCTTTGCAGATGATGGCTGTTACCTCAGCATCTGCAATGTCAGGGGACCATCTGCTGGGATAGGTATTTTGCACTCGGGGGGGGGTGTTTGCACTGCACCTGACAGGTTGTATGTTAGCAATATGTGTGTGTGTTTGGTATGTTGTTTGTAATATCTGTGTGATTCGGAGCATATCTGTGGATGACCAACATGGTTCCTACCATCAGTTGGGTATGCCTTGTGATTATCCTTAGTGTCCTGTACGTTTTGTATCTTCATAGGTTTATGGGTTCCTAGTAGGCTAGACACCCTAGGCCATTAGTAAGCCTAGCTAGAGTGTGTGTGTCTTTCGCCACCCCTTGCTATGTTCAATTATGGCCATTTATGAGGTTCTTCACTGTGCCTCTGTCTGGTCGTGACACAGTGGGGACCCCCAGTATACATGTACGGTCATCCATCCACTTGGCAATATTCCTGTTGAGGGGTGTCAGTGAGGGGCTCTGCCTACCATGGATTGGGATCCTGTTTCTGGGTGTGGGGAGCCTATGGGTTATGTATCTGTCCCTCCAGCACATCTTATTTCATTATGTGTTGAGGTTGACATCTGTGACTCTCACAGCTCCAATGGCTTTGATTTCCTGTGGTGTAGCATGCCCATTACTCCTGTGTTGGACATGGCTTGGTACAACAGACATACAATGCCTCTGTGTAGGCAGTGTGTGACTGCAGTTAGCTGGGGTGTCTACAGCCAGGCAGCATATGACATATATTTCACACCCTTTATCCTGTTGGTGGGGTAACTATGAGGTCTTCCGAACCGCTGCAGGTGTCACGTATGGTACATCCCATATGAGTCATTGTACTAGATTATGGGTCTGATAAGGGAACAGTACAGCGGCACAGTGACCTCTGTTGATGTTGATGTGAATCCTTTCATGATACGGTGTCCAGTATCAACAGTCTTCATAGCCACATTGGCATTGTGGCTGTCACATGACAGATTAATGTCGACCTGTGTCCCTAGGTCCCTGATGACTCCTTGCATACATAATGGTTTGACACCTATGTGGTACTTTGTGTACCTTGTCTGGTATTTGGTGGGACATTCATACTGTCCAGTGTCTTTGGATGTCTGGGTGGGGTTCTTGTGTGTGAGAGTGTGGTCTGTCGCATGCTACAGACTGTACAGCAGTTTTGACTACAGTTATGTGCGCATGGGTGGTGTCCGCTGCTTTGTGCATTGTCAGTTACCTGGCTATATGGGTGTCTGTGCTGCATATGGATACTCCCCCTCCTTTGATGTCTTGGTGCAGGTGTTGGGGCCATAACACATGGTATGTGGTATAACCTAGTAGTGCTGGTGTGCTATCAGTAGGCCTGCAGCAGGCTTCTGGCACTGGACAGGCATCAATGTTCTCCATAATGGGAAGTGCCTCAGGGGCATGCATATTGCAGTTTACACATCTGGCATTGGACAGCATTACCCTTATGTTTCCTACTACTTATGTTTTCTAGGGTGGTGGGTAGTCTTTTTGGCCTTGCCTACATACGGCTCTATGAAGGCGGCAAAGGCCTCATCCAGTATCCAGACACACACGGGTAACAGCTGACAGCCATCCCTGTAACAGCAGCATGGCTTGTCATGCTTGACATCTCAATCAGACACACATTACACCCTCTTGGACTGACAGCTGTAACTGTGCCAGCTGTTAAACATGAGCATTCTGTGTTTGTACTGTGGCATCATTCTTGGTGAGGGTTGGATGCTGCACACAGCCAGTGTCATGCCGCCCTGGGGTACATACTCGGAGGGACCATCCATGTCTCATTTGATGTTGACCTGGGAGGTACATCTCAGATAATTCACACCAGCATGGACATTGAGTGCATCATATTTCTGCTTGCTTTGGGGTGACCTGCATACTTGTGTTAAGTGGCATTTTGTGGCAACCTACAAGCTGCTTACTCTACCCTTTCCCTTGTTCAGTCTGGTGAGTGGGACAGCTGTGTGTCTGCCTACACAGACACCTATTACGACTGTATCAGGCATGTTGTTTCTCCTTCGGGCCTGTGACTGTTTGGCACACCAGCTTTGCGTACTATTCATTGCATGTGCTATGTTTGAAGGTTGTGGTTGCTTGTGATCTACTTTGGAGGCTTTTGTTGGTGTGGTGTGTTTGTAATTAAGGCCTCCGGGAATATGTGTTTGTGTTTATGTGTTTGGTTTACAGTTGTGGTAGGTCTATGTGGGACTGGGTTTGTGGTGTATGTGGTTACCTTCTCCTCCTGACTAGTGTTGACAGTACTGAGTTGCTGGAGCTCAACCTCTGGTTTGGATACATGGATGCATCTATCACATATGTTTGTATTTATTTGGGGGGTGTTGTGGTTGTCTGTGTACTTGGTACTGGCATCACATTGCCTCTGGATTCATAGATTATACTTGTTGTGGCTGGACTTAGTGGATTGTATGTGTGGACATATGTTGTTGCCATACTACTGGTCAGTGATTACTTCCCTTTTTATGTTTGCTCTATCATGTGGTAACTTCCTCATTCTCTTGCATGGTTTGCTAATGGCTGGAGGCCAGCATGCCAGATGCCTGCATGTATGGCATTGTGTGCTGTTGTTATTTGTGATTGCATACTCCAAGCATTCCTGGCTGTGTTCATGGAATGCCTGTATAACATGTTCTGTGGTGTGTCCCATATTCTGCACTTGCACAGGGCCTTTTGTGGATTCAACATCGGTTTTGAGGGCTGCAACCTATACTTTACACATGTTTTTCACTGTGGTATTCTGGCCAGGGACTGGGGTCAGGGTGTGTGTATCCAGTGTGATTACTCTATGGTCTGGTCTTACCAGTGAGGGGTACACTTCTCATCTTGCCATCCAGTACACATGTTGCTGATTATCACATCCAGTATGCTTACCCCTCTTGTGGGAGTAGTACATTGTTCCTGGGCATTTTGGTTTATGGAATCTGGGTAATTTTCTCCTACTGTGTTGGTGCTAGTACAATGCTACCGGTGTATGTCTGGGTATTTTCAGTCAAGCAATATAATGTGGTTTGGGGGGCTTGATATATTCATGTATTCCGACATAGGCCAGGTGCTGTTTCTGGTATTAGGACAGTGGTCTGCAGCAGGCTATATACTGTGAGGCAGTTTTAGCCATTGGTATTTGACCATGGATATTCCATGCTGCTTCTTGTTGTGGTACCAACATGGGGGTGTGGTTATCCTTGCCATTTCTTGCTAGTCACCCTCCTTTTGTAGCTTGTTCCATGTTTTGTGGCTGTACAGCACAGTATGAGGTGTGACCTGGTAGTGTTAGGGTGCTGATGTGAGCCTTGCCCAGTTCTCTATTACAGGACTGGTATCTACATTCTCCTTACTGTGTGCATTTATACTGCACACATCTTGCTGTTTATACATCTGTCATGGGGTAGTATTACATCTAGGTTCCTATCCCTTGTAGAACCTATGAGGATGGGTTTGTGTATTGAGACTTACCTATTCAGGGCATGCTGTGGGTACTGACAGCCTTTGCCAGTATCCATGGGGCATGGCATGATAGGTGCACGCCACCCCTAGCAGGTGATGCATCATGTCAAACTCCGCATATCTTCCCAGCCTGTAACACATTGGCTCCCCTTTGACTGACTGCATTACTTCAGCCAATTATTGTACTTGATCTTCTTGTCTTCATAGTGTGGCATCATGCTTGGTGAGGGTGAGATGTTAGGCAGGATCTTCATGTTTGCATATACTAGATGGTGTTACATTGCTTAAAACATGGCAATCATGCCTCAGGTGGTGCTGCAGGGCTGCCTCTATCAGATGCACATACTAAACTCCCTGTACATGTTTGAGAGCAGGTTGTGTCATGTTAGGCATCCCTGTTACTATATGAGTGAGTCAGAGAGGGGTATCATTCCCAGGGTTCCTACTGAGCCAGTGTATGTGCTATGCGTTGCCTCTTTGCCAAGGCCAGGGCATATTGGGCACGCCTCCTTCTGCCTACTAGGGCAGGCTCAGGTTGTTCCTCCTCTGAGTCACGCTCTGCCTGTGATGGCCTTGGCAAAGGTGGGGGGCTGTTTGGCCTGGCCCTATGCTTGTCCTGCTGCAGCTGTTTTTGCAAGATCATATTATGTAGCATAGCACATACCATGACAATTTGGGTACATGTAGTTGGTGTGTACTGCAAGGCTCCACCAGATGTGTCCGGAACCGTGACTTGATCAGCCCAAACACACGCTCTATTACATTACGTGTTTGTGCGTGTGCCTCATTATGGCGTTCCTGTTCAGGTGTGTGTGCGTTTCTGATGGGTGTCATCAGCCACGGCTCCAGTGCATAACCTGCATCCCCCACTAGGTGTCCGTGTGGGATGTCCCCATTGGCAAATGTCTGGTACAGCTGCGTCAAATGCCAGATGTGGGAATCATGATAACTCCCGGGGCAGCCAGCACACACATTCATTATTATGTCCTGGGCATCACACACGACCTGGCAGTTGATGGAGGGGAAGCCCTTGCGGTTAATGTAGGCCCTACCCCGCTCACCGGCTGGTGCTTTGATGCGTATGTGCGTGCAGTCTATTGCACCCAGTACCTCAGGGTATTCCGCTATTTGCTGGAAGAGACGCATATTGCTGGCCAATACCTCATGGGCACTGGGGAAATATACATGATCACCGACATGTGCTGACATGGCATCCAGGAACTGGTGCAGTACCCTGGAGGCTGATGCCTGTGATATCCCCATCATATCGCCAGTTGGTCTCTGGAAGGTACCTGTTGCTAGTATTCTTAGGCCAACACATACCTTGGTTTCCACTGGGATGGGTTCCCCTCTGTTGGTTCTGTGTGTGAGGCGTGGCCTGCACAGCTCAACAATTTGCTGCAGGAGCTCTCTGTCCACTCTATAGCGCTCTACTATCTCCAGCTCATGTAACCCGTGGTAGGTGACCCTGGGCCTGTACACTCTTCTCGGTCTCCTCACTGTGGGTTGTCTGGCACCATCTGCATTGTCACCACCCTCAGCAAGTCGCCTATGTCTCATTATGACAGCTATGGCAGCCCCTAACATTTCTGCTCTGAGTGAAGCTTTTTCAGTTTTCACTTTTATTAGCTTACTCCTGTCTTGCAGTGTCTCTTAATGGAAACATCCTGCACTACTGTTTGCAGAGTTTTAAGTGCTGGGCTGGGCTACTATTCTGCCTGTGTAATTGCCTGCTTCTAATTATTTTCACCTGCTAGCTTCAGCAGTTATCCCTGCTAGCTTCCTATTAATTCTGTTGCTTCCTTTTTCCTCTCTGTTTCCTCAGGGGGGAGCAACGTGCATACTATCTGAAACACGCTCACGGTGGCTTACACACGCGTACACGTGCTTACACGGTTCAGAATCTACTTATTCGGGTTTACACGCGCGTACACCCGCGCAAACACTGTTACACATCTGCCAACAGTCTCCAACATACTCAGACTGCCTTACACGCACACACACCCGCAAAAACAGTGTTAAACATCTCCCAACACGCTCCCACATGCTCACACTGCCTTACACGCACACACACTGTCCTACTCGCGCTTCATGGTGCACACGTGCGCATGCATGGCCAGCAAGAAACTTTGGTGTAGGCAATAGTGTACACCTTCCATTTCTTGACTTTCCATGACTTATCTAGTGACACACCTCTTTCCATGATCTGTGCCTGTCATCTGTCATGTTACACTGGCCTCCAATGAACTGCATTTCTTTCTACCATTCCCCCCTGTGATGTCACCTATCTCCTACTCTATTCCTCCCCCTTTTGTATCTCTTACACTACTCAGACTGTGCTCATTTGGTATTTGACTGTGAGATTCAGTATCTGAACCCTCATTTACATGAGATTGCCTACTAATGCTTAGTTACATGTCTTAGACTCAGCTTCCCCCCTTAGCAACCACTACACGGTGGCCATGTTGGTTTTGGTCTGCTGGTACCTGCATTGTCATTCCATGTATTGCATGAAACCCACATTTGTTGGTTTATAACCTTCTTTTTTATGGTTTTATACAGCGCAGCCCATTTGCGCGGGGCTGCGCTGGGTTAAAAAAATATATATTTTTAATATTTTTGCATCAGGTTATCTTGCCAATGGCCACATATTTGGCCATTGGCATGCTGCCTGAGTCATATGCAACCTTTATTTGGAGCTGACATCGCTCCGTTCTGGAATTTGCAGAAATGTACTCAGTTGTCAGCTGAGTACATTTCTGCAGCTAAAACGTCTCCTACACGGATTGGTTTCTGCTTCGTGGATCGCTAATATACCTCATTTGCATACCTTTCGGATGCAAGTGAGGTATTTAGCATGTCCATGCCCAGTCCGTGTAAGAGACGTTTTAGCTGGTCTCTTACACGAAGCTTAGGGCTGTTCCTGGATCGCGAGGCTTGCATGGAGTGTTGCACGTCTCTTACACTCCGTGCAAGCCTTTGTGAATCCTGCCCATGGTAAATACAAAGTAAAATAGGCAAATGTCTTGAGAAAGAAAACTTATAGATTTTTTTTTTTTTTCAAGGAGTATTTCATAAGACTGTGTGCATGTCATTAAGGGAGAGCTAACAAGGCTATAAGGAGCAGAGATTGCAGGAATGTAGGAGGAAGAGAGGGCAGGGAGGTAAAAAAGGAAGTTAATCTGGGTTGGTACAGGAGCAATGCCAGTGTTTATTGAGATGAGTTTTCAGCTGCTTTTTGAAAAGTGGAAGGGAGGACAAAGACTGGATAACAAACGGTAATTTGTTCCACATTTTGCCGACTGAGTTGGAAAAAAGACAATCACCTGCAAAGTTATTGGGTTTGGTTGTATTAATCATTAGTTTGTTGGAAGAACGTAGATGTTTCAGGTTATTGTACGGTGAAATGATGCTAGAGAGTATAGGTGTTTTAGTTGGTTGGAAAAGGATTTTGTGAGCTATTAAGAGCTGCTGAAGTGTCAGTTGGTTCTGAAGTTCCAACCAGCCTAGATTTCTTAGGTTGAGGCAGTGGTGGGTTTTAAATTAGGATCCAGTTGCAAATCGAGCAATATTATGGGTGGCGCAGTGGTGCAGCGGTTAACATTGTCACCTCACAGCAAGAGGTTCTCCGGTTCGATTCTCGGCTGGGGTGCCTTCTGTGTGGAGTTTGCATGTTCTTCTTGTGTTCACGTGGGTTTCCTAAGGGTACTCTGGTTTCCTCCCACATTCCAAAGACATGCATCTGGAGCATTTCTCCCCAGGCCTCCTCTGAAAACAGGCTCTGTGGAACGTAGTCAGACTTTCCCGGTCAACAAATGTTAAATAAATTATGGTAGGAAGTTGCTAGTTTCTTAAGGTTGTTTTTGGAGAAATTAGTGTATATGGGGGAGGCATATAGTAGTGTAGAGATAAGGTGTGATATGGCTAAGGTGGTCCTTGCTTCAGGTGAAAGGAAGGGTTTGATTCTATAAAGGGATCCGATTTTTTTATTAACTAATTTTATTGTGCTATTGATGTGAGTCAAAGCTGAGATTATTGTCAATGGTTATGCCTAATAGTTTAGTTGTTGTTTCAGGAGAGATGAGAGTGCAATCAATGGAAGATAGAGTAAAGTTTAGTGGGGCAGATCTATGAGTAGGTGAGAACAATAGCAATTTAGTTTTCTTAGGGTTAAGGAGTAGACAATGATCAGAGAACCATTGTTCAACAGTGTTTAAAGCTTTTTGAGTGATAGAGTGTAGTTCAGTTTGTGAATTAGCGGTACAGATAATAGTAGAATCATCTGCATATTGTATAAAGGTGGTATATGGGATAGCTAATTGGAGGTCATTAATAAAGATGGAAAATAGAAGGGGGCCCAAGACAGAGCCTTGAGGTACACCTAGAGATGTAGGGAGTAGATTGGATAGTGCATTTTTCCAGAGAACTGCCTGTTGGCGGTTTTCTAGGTAAGATGTAAACCAAGTTAAGGAAGGGGGATCAAGTGAGAAAGATTTTAGTATATGCAGAAGAAGTTTATGGTTTACCATGTCAAAAGCTTTAGATAAGTCAACAAAGATAGAGGATGACAGGTTGTTATTGTTACGGTTATAGTTGATAGAGTTGGTAAAGGAGAGTAGGGCTGTGGTAGTACTGTGGGAAGGTCTAAATCCATGTTGACAGTTTGCAAGTAGGTTGTTATGCAGAAGGTGGCTTAGAATTTGCTTATGGATGCATTTTTCTGTGATTTTAGCTATAGGTGATAGGAGTGCTATAGGACGAAAGTTAGATAAGTCATTTGATTTACCTCCTTTGTGAAGTGGGATGATGTGTGATATCTTCCATATAGAGGGGAAAATACCTTCCTTTAAGGATCTATTAATCAGAATAGAAATGGGATAGGCAATAGCTTTGGCACCTATTTGTAAGAATTCTGCAGGAAGTTTGTCTGCAGGTGGAGTGGTAGGTTTGAGTTTTTGGAGCAGTGATAAGATATAGGAGGTAGATACAGGTTGTAAGTGAAAGGAAGGAGGTAGGCTTAGAGTAGGTAAGAGGAGCTTAGAGGTGTCAGGAGATAGGTGACTGGCAAGAGATTGGATAGTATTAGTGAAGAATGAATTAAAGTCGTTAGCTGTTTGCGTGGGATTCTTTGGGTCGCAGCCCTGGAGGTTAGGTGTGATAGATTGGCCTGGGGATAAGAGATTATTAATACTGGTCCAGAATTTTTGGGGTTCTTTTTTGGAGGTGTGTTGTAATAGAAGATAATAGTTCTTTTTGCCTAGTAGGATGGCTTTTTTGTACTGTTTCTAAGCTCTTTGAAGTTTTGGTGGTCAGTTAGAGTCTTAGTTGTACGCCATTTAGCCAACGATTTGTTTCTGAGGGATATTTTTGCCTAGTATTATTGGTCAGCCATGGTGCTGCTTTAGTTTTGGTTCTAATAATGCAACTTGGGGCATGAAGATCTAGGATTGATAAGAATGTGGAATTAAAATATTCTACTGCTTCATTAAGAGGGAGATATTTTAGTGGGGACCAATTACATTGTATTAATACAGCTAGAAATTCTTCAGGGTTAAAATGCTTTTTTGAACGTAGTGTCCTGTATGTGGTAGGTAAAATTAGGTTGGTTTTTTGCCTAATGACATAAGTAAGTGAGTGGTCACTGAGATCATCAGGGAGAGTACCTGATTGGTAGGTTTGTTGAGGAGTGTTTGTAGGAATCCAGTTTAAGAGTGTTTCCTTATTGTTGGTATTACTAGTTCTGGTAGCACTGTTTATAAGTTGTGTAAAGCCATAGAGGTTTATGTGGGAGGTAGGATTTGTACTATTACAGGAAAACCAGTCTATGTTGAAGTCACGTAGGACTAGTGTTTCTTGAGGGAGATAGATGGAGAGTGAACTAAGGATGCATTCAAGTATGTTAATGTTATTCCCTGGGGGAAAGTAAATACATATGATAGTTAAGGCTTTAGTACTGTTGATTTGAAGTTTAGAGCTTATAATTTCAGCATTGTTGTCAAGGCTGAAAGTCTGGTCTATAATACTAATTTGCATATGTGTTTTATGGAGAATAGCTACCCCTCCACCCTTTTTTGTTGTACGATCTAGTCTAATGATGTTATACCCGGGAGGGGTGATTTCATTGTCTTTGATGGTGGGCTTTAGCTATGTTTCAGTCAAGCATAAAATATCAAATTGGTGAGTGTCTCGAAGGGCATGAACTTGAGGAGTTTTGTTACAAATGCTTCATATGTTGAGATGGGCAATAGAAAGAGAGTTGGTAGGTTTGGTGAGTGCCAGATAGATGGCTTTGTCATATTTCCTGAAGGTATTAGAAATGGTAAGATGTGGCCCAGGGTTAGGATTAATGTCTCCTTCCAACAGTAAGTGGAGGAATATAAAACATTTTGTGTGGAGGAGTTTTTGTGGAGTGTCTATAAGTTTCCTAGATTTTGGTTTACTTAGCTTGAAATGTGCTAGTCTGTGGTACTTGGCTAGTAGGTAATTGGGTTGAGTGGTGAGATTTGAGAAGGTAGGAGAGAGAGTTGGTATAGGTGAGGAGGTATGTTTAGATGTAAGAGGAAGGGTAGAGTAAAGTGGGTATTCATAGAAAGTTAAGAGATAAGTAGTAATGAGACAGGAAAGGAATGATAAGTAAATAAGAGGTTTTAGTTTTGAGGGGATAGGTGTTGTACCCATTTTAAAGGTGGGGAGATATGCAGGGAGGAGAAAGGTAGGTTGTAGCTCCAACAAAGGAGAAGTTGTTTAGGTTAAGTAAAAGGTGGGAGGTAGGTTAGTTAATTGTTGGATGTGATGTTCAGTAGAATAGTTTGAGTGATTGTATGATAGGAAACTAACTGATTGGTTAGTTGAGATAGGGGTGTGGTCATGAGAGCTATAAGTGTAAGAGTTTTGGGGGTGGGTGAGAATAGGGGGCAGGGTAGGGGAGCGGAGTGAGCCTGAAGGGTGAACGGAGCAGGTAGAGACAAGAGAGTGGACAAGCAAGGAAGACAATCAGAAATATGGGAGTGAACTGCAGGTAAGTGAAAAATAGGAGTAAGCAGAAATATGTTACCAGGTCCGTTAAGGGTGCTTCTAAGCAAGAGTAAGTTGACAGGGTAGTGTAAGGTGCATATAGATACTATAGATACATAGGTGAGATGTGAGTTATTAATGTAGATACATAGGTGGGATGTGAGTTATCACTGTAGATACATATGAGTGATGTGAGTTATCATTGTAGATACATAGGTGGGATGTGAGTTATCACTGTAGATACATAGGTGGGATGTGAGTTATCACTGTAGATACATAGGTGTGATGTGAGTTATCACTGTAGATACATAGGTGGGATGTGAGTTATCACTGTAGATACATAGGTGGGATGGTAGTTATCACTGTAGATACATAGGTGGGATGTGAGTTATCACTGTAGATACATAGGTGGGATGTGAGTTATCACTGTAGATACATAGGTGGGATGTGAGTTATCACTGTAGATACATAGAGGGTTTGTGAGTTATCACTGTAGATACCTAGGTGGGATGTGAGTTATCACTGTAGATACATGAGTGGGATGTGAGTTATCACTGTAGATACATAGGTGGGATGTGAGTTATCACTGTAGATACATAGGTGGGATGTGAGTTATCACTGTAGATACATAGGTGGGATGTGAGTTATCACTGTAGATACATAAGTGCTTTGTGAGTTATCACTGTAGATACATAGGTGGCATGTGAGATATCATTGTAGATACATAGGTGGGATGTGAGTTATCACTGTAGATACATAGGTGGTATGTGAGTTATCACTGTAGATACATAGGTGGGATGTGATTTATCACTGTAGATACATAGGAGGGATGTGAGTTATCACTGTAGATACATAGGCGGGATGTGTTTTATCATTGTAGATACATAGATGGGATGTGAGTTACCACTGTAGATACATAGGTGGGATGTGAGTTATCACTGTAGATACATAGGTGGGATGTGAGTTATCACTGTAGATACATAGGTGGTATGTGAGTTATTACTGTAGATACATAGGTGGAATGTGAGTTGTCACTGAAGATACATAGGTGGGATGTGAGTTATCACTGTAGCTACATAGGTGGGATGTGAGTTATAACTGTAGATACATAGGTGGGATGTGAGTTATCACTGTAGATACATAGGTGGGATGTGAGTTATCACTGTAGATACATAGGTGGGATGTGAGTTATCACTGTAGATACATAGGTGGGATGTGAGTTATCACTGTAGATACATAGGTGGGATGTGAGTTATCACTGTAGATACATAGGTGGTATGTGAGTTATCACTGTAGATACATAGGTGGGATGTGAGTTATCACTGTAGATACATAGGTGGGATGTGAGTTATCACTGTAGATACATAGGTGGGATGTGAGTTATCACTGTAGATACATAGGTGGGATGTGAGTTATCACTGTAGATACATAGGTGGGATGTGAGTTATCACTGTAGATACATAGGTGGTATGTGAGTTATCACTGTAGATACATAGGTGGGATGTGAGTTATCACTGTAGATACATAGGTGGGATGTGAGTTATCACTGTAGATACATAGGTGGGATGTGAGTTATCACTGTAGATACATAGGTGGGATGTGAGTTATCACTGTAGATACATAGGTGGGATGTGAGTTATCACTGTAGATACATAGGTGGGATGTGAGTTATCACTGTAGATACATAGGTGGTATGTGAGTTATCACTGTAGATACATAGGTGGGATGTGAGTTATCACTGTAGATACATAGGTGGGATGTGACTTATTACTGTAGATACATAGGTGGGATGTGACTTATCACTGTAGATTCATCGGTGGAATGTGAGTTATCACTGTAGATACATAGCTGGGATGTGAGTTATCACTGTAGATACATAGGTGGGATGTGAGTTATCACTGTAGATACATAGGTGGGATGTGAGTTATCACTGTAGATACATAGGTGGGATGTGAGTTATCACTGTAGATACATAGGTGGGATGTGAGTTATCACTGTAGATACATAGGTGGGATGTGAGTTATCACTGTAGATACATAGGTGGTATGTGAGTTATCACTGTAGATACATAGGTGGGATGTGAGTTATCACTGTAGATACATAGGTGGGATGTGAGTTATCACTGTAGATACATAGGTGGGATGTGAGTTATCACTGTAGATACATAGGTGGGATGTGAGTTATCACTGTAGATACATAGGTGGGATGTGAGTTATCACTGTAGATACATAGGTGGTATGTGAGTTATCACTGTAGATACATAGGTGGGATGTGAGTTATCACTGTAGATACATAGGTGGGATGTGAGTTATCACTGTAGATACATAGGTGGGATATGAGTTATCACTGTAGATACATAGGTGGGATGTGAGTTATCACTGTAGATACATAGGTGGGATCTGAGTTATCACTGTAGATACATAGGTGGGATGTGAGTTATCACTGTAGATACATAGGTGGGATGTGAGTTATCACTGTAGATACATAGGTGGGATGTGAGTTATCACTGTAGATACATAGGTGGGATGTGAGTTATCACTGTAGATACATAGGTGGGATGTGAGTTATCACTGTAGATACATAGGTGGGATGTGAGTTATCACTGTAGATACATAGGTGGTATGTGAGTTATCACTGTAGATACATAGGTGGGATGTGAGTTATCACTGTAGATACATAGGTGGGATGTGAGTTATCACTGTAGATACATAGGTGGGATGTGAGTTATCACTGTAGATACATAGGTGGGATGTGAGTTATCACTGTAGATACATAGGTGGGATGTGAGTTATCACTGTAGATACATAGGTGGTATGTGAGTTATCACTGTAGATACATAGGTGGGATGTGAGTTATCACTGTAGATACATAGGTGGGATGTGAGTTATCACTGTAGATACATAGGTGGGATGTGAGTTATCACTGTAGATACATAGGTGGTATGTGAGTTATCACTGTAGATACATAGGTGATGTGAGTTATCACTGTAGATACATAGGTGGGATGTGAGTTATCACTCTAGATACATAGGTGGGATGTGAGTTATCACTGTAGATACATAGGTGGGATGTGAGTTATCACTGTAGATACATAGGTGGGATGTGAGTTATCACTGTAGATACATAGGTGGGATGTGAGTTATCACTTTAGCTACATAAATTGGATGTGCGTTATCACTGTAGATACATAGGTGGGATGTGAGTTATCACTGTACATACATAGGTGGGATGTGAGTTATCACTGAAGATACATAGGTGGGATGTGAGTTATCACTGTAGATACATAGGTGGGATGTGAGTTATCACTGTAGATACATAGGTGGTATGTGAGTTATCACTGTAGATACATAGGTGGGATGTGAGTTATCACTGTAGATACATAGGTGGGATGTGAGTTATCACTGTAGATACATAGGTGGGATGTGAGTTATCACTGTAGATACATAGGTGGGATGTGAGTTATCACTCTAGATACATAGTTGGGATGTGAGTTATCACTGTAGATACATAGGTGGGATGTGAGTTATCACTGTAGATACATAGGTGGGATGTGAGTTATCACTGTAGATACATAGGTGGGATGTGAGTTATCACTGTAGATACATAGGTGGTATGTGAGTTATCACTGTAGATACATAGGTGGGATGTGAGTTATCACTGTAGATACATAGGTGGGATGTGAGTTATCACTGTAGATACATAGGTGGGATGTGAGTTATCACTATAGATACATAGGTAGGATGTGACTTATTACTGTAGATACATAGGTGGAATGTGAGTTATCACTGTAGATACATAGGTGGTATGTGAGTTATCACTGTAAATACATTGGTGGAATGTGAGGTATCACTGTTGATACATAGGTGGGATGTGAGTTATCACTGTAGATACATAGGTGGGATGTGAGTTATCACTGTAGATACATAGGTGGGATGTGAGTTATCACTGTAGATACATAGGTGGTATGTGAGTTATCACTGTAGATACATAGGTGGGATGTGAGTTATCACTGTAGATACATAGGTGGGATGTGAGTTATCACTGTAGATACATAGGTAGGATGTGAGTTATCACTGTAGATACATAGGGTGTATGTGAGTTATCACTGTAGATACATAGGTGGGATTTGAGTTATCACTGTAGATACATAGGTGGAATGTGAGTTATCACTGTACATAAATAGGTGGGATGTGAGTTATCACTGTAGATACATAGGTGGGATGTGAGTTTTCACTGTAGATGCATAGGTGGGATGTGATTTTTCACTGTAGAAACATAGGTGGGATGTGAGTTATCACTATAGATTCATAGGTGGGATGTGAGTTATCACTGTAGCTGCATAGGTGGGATTTGAGTTATCACTGTGATTTATCCCTCTAGATACAAAGGTGGGATGTGAGTTTTCACTGTAGATACATAGGTGGGTTGTGAGTTATCACTGTAGATACATAGGTGGGATGTGAGTTATCACTGTAGATACATAGGTGGGATGTGAGTTATCACTGTAGATATATAGGTGGGATGTGAGTTATCACTGTAGATACATAGGTGGTATGTGAGTTATCACTTTAGATACATAGGTGGGATGTGAGTTATCACTGTAGATACATAGGTGGGATGTGAGTTATCACTGTAGATACATAGGTGGGATGTGAGTTATCACTGTAGATACATAGGTGGGATGTGAGTTATCACTGTAGATACATAGGTGGGATGTGAGTTATCACTGTAGATACATAGGTGGGATGTGAGTTATCACTGTAGATACATAGGTGGGATGTGAGTTATCACTGTAGATACATAGGTGGGATGTGAGTTATCACTGTAGATACATAGGTGGGATGTGAGTTATCACTGTAGATACATAGGTGGGATGTGAGTTATCACTGTAGATACATAGGTGGGATGTGAGTTATCACTGCAGATACATAGGTGGGATGTGAGTTATCACTGTATATACATAGGTGGGATGTGAGTTATCACTGTAGATACATAGGTGGGATGTGAGTTATCACTGTAGATACATAGGTGGGATGTGAGTTATCACTGTAGATACATAGGTGGGATGTGAGTTATCACTGTAGATACATAGTTGGGATGTGAGTTATCACTGTAGATACATAGGTGGGATGTGAGTTATCACTGTAGATACATAGGTGGGATGTGAGTTATCACTGTAGATACATAGGTGGGATGTGAGTTATCACTGTAGATACATAGGTGGTATGTTAGTTATCACTGTAGATACATATCTGGGATGTGAGTTATCACTGTAGATACATAGGTGGGATGTGAGTTATCACTTTAGATACATAGTAGGGGTTTGAGTTATTACTGTAGATACATAGGTGGGATGTGAGTTATCACTATAGATACATAGGTGGGATGTGAGTTATCACTGTAGATACATAGGTGGGATGTGAGTTATCACTGTAGATACATAGGTGGGATGTGAGTTATCACTGTAGATACATAGGTGGGATGTGAGTTATCACTGTAGATACATAGGTGGGATGTGAGTTATCACTGTAGATACATAGGTGGGATGTGAGTTATCACTGGAGATATATAGGTGGGATGTGAGTTATCACTGTAGATTCATAGGTGGGGTGTGAGTTTTCACTGTAGATACATAGGTGGGATGTGAGTTATCACTGTAGATACATAGGTGGGATGTGAGTTATCACTGTAGATACATATGTGGGATGTGAGTTATCACTGTAGATACATAGGTGGGATGTGAGTTATCACTGTAGATACATAGGTGGGATGTGAGTTATCACTGTAGATACATAGGTGGGATGTGAGTTATCACTGTAGATACATAGGTGGGATGTGAGTTATCACTGTAGGTACATAGATGGGATGTGAATTATCACTGTAGATACATAGGTGGGATGTGAGTTATCACTGTAGATACATAGGTGGGATGTGAGTTATCACTGTAGATACATAGGTGGGATGTGAGTTATCACTGCAGATACATAGGTGGGATGTGAGTTATCACTGTAGGTACATAGGTGGGATGTGAGTTATCACTGTAGATACATAGGTGGGATGTGAGTTGTCACTGTAGATACATAGGTGGGATGTGAGTTATCACTGTAGATACATAGGTGGGATGTGAGTTATCACTGTAGATACATAGGTGGGATGTGAGTTATCACTGTAGATACATAGATGGGATGTGAGTTATCACTGTAGATACATAGGTGGGATGTGAGTTATCACTGTAGATACATAGGTGGGATGTGAGTTATCACTGTAGATACATAGGTGCGATTTGAGTTTTCACTGTAGATACATAGGTGGGATGTGAGTTATCACTGTAGATACAGAGGTGGGATGTGAGTTATCACTGTAGATACATAGGTGGGGTGTGAGTTATCACTGTAGATACATAGGTGGGATGTGAGTTATCACTGTAGATACATAGGTGGGATGTGAGTTATCACTGTAGATACATAGGTGGTATGTGAGTTATCACTGTAGATACATAGGTGGGATGTGAGTTATCACTGTAGATACATAGGTGGGATGTGAGTTATCACTGTAGATACATAGATATCACTGTAGATACATAGGTGGGATCTAAGTTATCACTGTAGATACATAGGTGGGATGTGATTTATCACTGTAGATACATAGGTGGGATGTGAGTTATCACTGTAGATACATAGGTGGGATGTGAGTTATCACTGTAGATACATAGGTGGAAAGTGAGTTATCACTGTAGATGCATAGATGGGATGTGAGTTATCACTGTAGATACATAGGTGGGATGTGAGTTATCACTGTAGATACATAGGTGGGATGTGAGTTATCACTGTAGATACATAGGTGGGATGTGAGTTATCACTGTAGATACATAGGTGGGATGTGAGTTATCACTGTAGATACATAGGTGGGATGTGAGTTATCACTGCAGATACATAGGTGGGATGTGAGTTATCACTGTAGGTACATAGATGGGATGTGAATTATCACTGTATATACATAGGTGGGATGTGAGTTATCATTGTAGGTACATACGTGGGATGTAAGTTATCACTGTAGATACATAGGTGGGATGTGAGTTATCACTGTAGATACATAGCTGGGATGTGAGTTATCACTGTAGATACATAGGTGGGATGTGAGTTATCACTGTAGATACATAGGTGGGATGTGAGTTATCACTGTAGATACATAGGTGGGATGTGAGTTATCACTGTAGATACATAGGTGGGATGTGAGTTATCACTGTAGATACATAGGTGGGATGTGAGTTATCACTGTAGATACATAGGGGGATGTGAGTTATCACTGTAGATACATAGGTGGGATGTGAGTTATCACTGTAGATACATAGGTGGGATGTGAGTTATCACTGTAGATACATAGGTGGGATGTGAGTTATCACTGTAGATACATAGGTAGGATGTGAGTTATCACTGTAGATACATAGGGTGTATGTGAGTTATCACTGTAGATACATAGGTGCGATTTGAGTTATCACTGTAGATACATAGGTGGGATGTGAGTTACTACTGTAGATACATAGGGGGATGTGAGTTATCACTGTAGATACATCACTGTAGATACATAGGTGGAATGTGAGTTATCACTGTAGATACATAGGTGGGATGTGAGTTATCACTGTAGATACATAGGCGGGATGTAAGTTATCACTATAGATACATAGGTGGGATGTGACTTACTACTGTAGATACATAGCGGGATGTGAGTTATCACTGTAGATACAGAGGTGGGATGTGAGTTGTCACTGTAGATACATAGGTGGGATGTGAGTTATCACTGTAGATACATAGGTGGGATGTGAGTTATCACTGTAGATACATAGGTGGGATGTGAGTTATCACTGTAGATACATAGGTGGTATGTGAGTTATCACTGTAGATACATAGGTGGGATGTGAGTTATCACTGTAGATACATAGGTGGGATGTGAGTTATCACTGTAGATACATAGATGGGATGTGAGTTATCACTGTAGATACATAGGTGGGATGTGAGTTATCACTGTAGATACATAGGTGGGATGTGAGTTATCACTGTAGATACATAGGTGGGATGTGAGTTATCACTGTAGATACATAGGTGGGATGTGATTTATCACTGTAGATACATAGGTGGGATGTGAGTTATCACTGTAGATACATAGGTGGGATGTGAGTTATCACTGTAGATACATAGGTGGGATGTGAGTTATCACTGTAGATACATAGGTGGGATGTGAGTTATCACTGTAGATACATAGGTGGGATGTGAGTTATCACTGTAGATACATAGGTGGATGTGTGTTATCACTGTAGATACATAGGTGGGATGTGAGTTATCACTGTAGATACATAGGTGGGATGTGAGTTATCCCTGTAGATACATAGGTGGGATGTGAGTTATCACTGTAGATATATAGGTGGGATGTGAGTTATCACTGTAGATACATAGGTGGGATGTGAGTTATCACTATAGATACATAGGTGTGATGTGAGTTATCACTGGAGATACATAGGTGGGATGTGAGTTATCACTGTAGATACATAGGTGGGATGTGAGTTATCACTGTAGATACATAGGTGGGATGTGAGTTATCACTGTAGATACATAGGTGGGATGTGAGTTATCACTGTAGATACATAGGTGGGATGTGAGTTATCACTGTAGATACATAGGTGGGATGTGAGTTATCACTGTAGATACATAGGTGGGATGTGAGTTATCACTGTAGATACATAGGTGGGTTGTGGGTTATCACTGTAGATACCTCGGTGTGATGTGAGTTATCACTGTAGATGCATAGGTGGGATGTGAGTTATCACTGTAGATACATAGGTGGGATGTGAGTTATCACTGTAGATACATAGGTGGTATGTGAGTTATCACTGTAGATACATAGGTGGGATGTGAGTTATCACTGTAGATACATAGGTGGATGTGAGTTATCACTGTAGATACATAGGTGGGATGTGAGTTATCACTGTAGATACATAGGTGGGATGTGAGTTATCACTGTAGATACATAGGTGGGATGTGAGTTATCACTGTAGATACATAGGTGGGATGTGAGTTATCACTGTAGATACATAGGTGGGATGTGAGTTATCACTGTAGATACATAGGTGGGATGTGAGATATCACTGTAGATACATAGGTGGGATGTGAGTTATCACTGTAGATACATAGGTGGGATGTGAGTTATCACTGTAGATACATAGGTGGTATGTGAGTTATCACTGTAGATACATAGGTGGGATGTGAGTTATCACTGTAGATACATAGGTGGGATGTGAGTTATCACTGTAGATACATAGGTGGATATGAGTTATCACTGTAGATACATAGGTGAGATGTGAGTTATCACTGTAGATACATAGGTGGGATGTGAGTTATCACTGTAGATACATAGGTGGGATGTGAGTTATCACTGTAGATACATAGGTGGGATGTGAGTTATCACTGTAGATACATAGCAGGGATGTGAGTTATCACTGTAGATACATAGCTGGGATGTGAGTTATCACTGAAGATACATAGTTGGGATGTGAGTTATCACTGTAGATACATAGGTGGGATGTGAGTTATCACTGTAGATACATAGGTGGGATGTGAGTTATCATTGTAGATATATAGGTGGAATGTGAATTATCACTGTAGATACATAGGTGGGATGTGAGGTATCACTTTAGATACATTGGTGTGATGTGAGTTATCACTGTAGATACATAGGGTGGTTGTGAGTTATCACTGTAGATACATAGGTGGGATGTGAGTTATCACTGTAGATACATAGGTGGGATGTGAGTTATCACTGTAGATACATAGGTGGAATGTGAGTTATCACTGTAGATACATAGGTGGTATGTGAGATATCACTGTAGATACATAGGTGGGATGTGAGTTATCACTGTAGATACATAGGTGTGATGTGAGTTATCACTGTAGATACATAGGTGGGATGTGAGTTATCACTATAGATACATAGGTAGGATGTGAGTTATCACTGTAGATACATAGGTGGGATGTGAGTTATCACTGTAGATACATAGGTGGGATGTGAGTTATCACTGTAGATACATAGGTGGGATGTGAGTTATCACTGTAGATACATAGGTGGGATGTGAGTTATCACTGTAGATACTTAGGTGGGATGTGAGTTATCACTGTAGATACATAGGTGGGATGTGAGTTATCACTGTAGATACATAGGTGGGATGTGAGTTATCACTGTAGATACATAGGTGGGATGTGAGTTATCACTGTAGATACATAGGTGGGATGTGAGTTATCACTGTAGATACATAGGTGGTATGTGAGTTATCACTGTAGATACATAGGTGGTATGTGAGTTATCACTGTAGATACATAGGTGGGATGTGAGTTATCACTGTAGATACATAGGTGGGATGTGAGTTATCACTGTAGATACATAGGTGGGATGTGAGTTATCACTGTAGATACATAGGTGGGATGTGAGTTATCACTGTAGATACATAGGTGGGATGTGAGTTATCACTGTAGATACATAGGTGGGATGTGAGTTATCACTGTAGATACATAGGTGGGATGTGAGTTATCACTGTAGATACATAGGTGGGATGTGAGTTATCACTGTAGATACATAGGGGGATGTGAGTTATCACTGTAGATACATAGGTGGGATGTGAGTTATCACTGTAGATACATAGGTGGGATGTGAGTTATCACTGTAGATACATAGGTGGGATGTGAGTTATCACTGTAGATACATAGGTGGGATGTGAGTTATCACTGTAGATACATAGGTGGGATGTGAGTTATCACTGTAGATACATAGGTGGGATGTGAGTTATCACTGTAGATACATAGGTGGATGTGTGTTATCACTGTAGATACATAGGTGGGATGTGAGTATTTCACTGTAGATACATAGGTGGCATGTGAGTTATCACTGTAGATACATAGGTGGGATGTGAGTTATCACTGTAGATACATAGGTGGGATGTGAGTTATCACTGTAGATACATAGGTGGGATGTGAGTTATCACTGTAGATACATAGGTGGGATGTGAGTTATCACTGTAGATACATAGGTGGGATGTGAGTTATCACTGTAGATACATTGGTGGGATGTGAGTTATCACTGTAGATACATAGGTGGGATGTGAGTTATCACTGTAGATACATAGGTGGGATGTGAGTTATCACTGTAGATACATAGGTGGGATGTGAGTTATCACTGTAGATACATAGGCGGGATGTGAGTTATCACTGTAGATACATAGGTGGGATGTGAGTTATCAGTGTAGATACATAGGTGGGATGTGAGTTATCACTGTAGATACATAGGTGGGATGTGAGTTATCACTGTAGATACATAGGTGGGATGTGAGTTATCACTGTAGATACATAGGTGGGATGTGAGTTATCACTGTAGATACATAGGCGGGATGTGAGTTATCACTGTAGATACATAGGTGGGATGTGAGTTATCAGTGTAGATACATAGGTGGGATGTGAGTTATCACTGTAGATACATAGGTGGGATGTGAGTTATCACTGTAGATACATAGGTGGTATGTGAGTTATCACTGTAGATACATAGGTGGCATGTGAGTTATCACTGTAGATACATAGGTGTGATGTGATTTATCACTGTAGATACATTGATGGGATGTGAGTTTTCACTGTAGATACATAGGTGGGATGTGAGTTATCACTGTAGATACATAGGTGGGATGTGAGTTATCACTGTAGATACATAGGTGGGATGTGAGTTATCACTGTAGATACATAGGTGGGATGTGAGTTATCACTGTAGATACATAGGTGGGATGTGAGTTATCACTGTAGATACATAGGTGGGATGTGAGTTATCACTGTAGATACATAGGTGGGATGTGAGTTATCACTGTAGATACATAGGTGGGATGTGAGTTATCACTGTAGATACATAGGTGGGATGTGAGTTATCACTGTAGATACATAGGTGGGATGTGAGTTATCACTGTAGATACATAGGTGGTATGTGAGTTATCACTGTAGATACATAGGTGGGATGTGAGTTATCACTGTAGATACATAGGTGGGATGTGAGTTATCACTGTAGATACATAGGTGGGATGTGAGTTATCATTGTAGATATATAGGTGGAATGTGATTTATCACTGTAGATACATAGGTGGCATGTGAGTTATCACTGTAGATACATAGGGGGATGTGAGGTATCACAGGAGATACATAGGTGGGATGTGAGTTATCACTGTAGATACATAGGTGGGATGTGAGTTATCACTGTAGATACATAGGTGGGATGTGAGTTATCACTGTAGATGCATAGGTGGGATGTGAGTTATCACTGTAGATATATAGGTGGGATGTGAGTTATCACTGTAGATACATAGGTGGGATGTGAGTTATCACTTTAGATACCTTGGTGGGATGTGAGTTTTCACTGTAGATACATAGGTGGGATGTGATTTTTCACTGTAGATACATAGGTGGGATGTGAGTTATCACTGTAGATACATAGGTGGCATGTGAGTTATCACTGTAGATACATAGGTGGTATGTGAGTTATCACTGTAGATACATAGGTGGGATGTGAGTTATCACTGTAGATACATAGGTGGGATGTGAGTTATCATGGTAAATACATATGTGGGATGTGAGTTATCACTGTAGATACATAGGTGGGATGTGAGTTATCACTGTAGATACATAGGTGGCATGTGAGTTATCACTGTAGATACATAGGTCAGATGTCAGTTATCACTGTAGATACATAGGTGGGATGTGAGTTATCACTGTAGATACATAGGTGGGATGTGAGTTATCACTGTAGATACATAGGTGGGATGTGAGTTATCACTGTAGATACATAGGTGTGATGTGAGTTGTCACTGTAGATACATAGGTCGGGTGTGAGTTATCACTGTAGATACATAGGTGGGATGTGAGTTATCACTGTAGATACATAGGTGGGATGTGAGTGATCACTGTAAATACATAAGTGGGATGTGAGTTATCACTATAGATACATAGGTGGGATGTGAGTTATCACTGTAGATACATAGGTGGGATGTGAGTTATCACTGTAGATACATAGGTGGGATGTGAGTTATCACTTTAGATACATAGGTGGGATGTGAGTTATCACTGTAGATACATAGGTGGGATGTGAGTTATCACTGTAGATACATAGGTGGGATGTGAGTTATCACTGAAGATACATAGTTGGGATGTGAGTTATCTCTGTATATAAATGGGTGGGATGTGAGTTTTCCCTGTAGATACATAGGTGGGATGTGAGTTATCACTGTAGATACATAGGGGGATGTGAGTTATCACTGTAGATACATAGGTGGGATGTGAGTTATCACTGTAGATACATAGGTGGGATGTGAGTTATCACTGTAGATACATAGGTGGGATGTGAGTTATCACTGTAGATACATAGGTTGGATGTGAGTTATCACTGTAGATACATAAGTGGGATGTGAGTTATCGCTGTGGATTCATAGCAGGGATGTGAGTTATCACTGTAGATACATAGCTGGCATGTGAGTTATCACTGTACATACATAGGTGGGATGTGAGTTATCACTGTAGATACATAGGTGGGATGTGAGTTATCACTGTAGATACATACGTGGGATGTGAGTTATCACTGTAGATACATAGGTGGGATGTGAGTTATCACTGTAGATACATAGGTGGGATGTGAGTTATCACTGTAGATACATAGGTGGGATGTGAGTTATCACTGTAGATTCATAGGTGGGATGTGAGTTATCACTTTAGATACATAGGTGGGATGTGAGTTATCACTGTAGATACATAGGTGGGATGTGAGTTATCACTGTAGATACATAGGTGGTATGTGAGTTATCACTGTAGATACATAGGTGGGATGTGAGTTATCACTGTAGATACATAGGTGGGATGTGAGTTATCACTGTAGATACATAGGTGGGATGTGAGTTATCATTGTAGATACATAGGTGGGATGTGAGTTATCACTGTAGATACATAGGTGGATGTGAGTTATCACTGTAGATACATAGGTGGGATGTGAGTTATCACTGTAGATACATAGGTGGGATGTGAGTTATCACTGTAGATACATAGGTGGGATTTGTGTTATCACTGTAGATACATAGGTGGGATGTGAGTTATCACTGTAGATACATAGGTGGGATGTGAGTTATCACTGTAGATACATAGGTGGGATGTGAGTTATCACTGTAGATACATAGGTGGGATGTGAGTTATTACTGTAGATACATATGTGGGATGTGAGTTATCATAGTAGATAGAAAGGTGGGATGTGAGTTATCACTGTAGATACATAGGTGGGATGTGAGTTATCACTGTAGATACATAGGTGGGATGTGAGTTATCACTGTAGATACATAGGTGGGATGTGAGTTATCACTGTAGATACATAGGTGGGATGTGAGTTATCACTGTAGATACATAGGTGGGATGTGAGTTATCACTGTAGATACATAGGTGGGATGTGTGTTATCACTGTAGATACATAGGTGGGATGTGAGTTATCACTGTAGATACATAGGTGGGATGTGAGTTATCACTGTAGATACATAGGTGGTATGTGAGTTATCACTGTAGATACATAGGTGGGATGTGAGTTATCACTGTAGATACATAGGTGGGATGTGAGTTATCACTGTAGATACATAGGTGGGATGTGAGTTATCACTGTAGATACATAGGTGGGATGTGAGTTATCACTGTAGATACATAGGTGGCATGTGAGTTATCACTGTAGATACATAGGTGGGATGTGAGTTATCACTGTAGATACATAGGTGGGATGTGAGTTACCACTGTAGATACATAGGTGGGATGTGAGTTATCACTGTAGATACATAGGTGGGAAGTCAGTTATCACTGGAGATATATAGGTGGGATATGAGTTATCACTGAAGATACATAGGTGGGATGTGAGTTATCACTGTAGATACATAGGTGGGATGTGAGTTATCACTGTAGACACATAGGTGGGATGTGAGTTATCACTGTAGATACATAGGTGGGATGTGAGTTATCACTGTAGATACATAGGTGGGATGTGAGTTATCACTGTAGATTCATAGGTGGGATGTGAGTTATCACTGTAGCTGCATAGGTGGGATTTGAGTTATCACTGTGGATGCATTGGTGGGATGTGAGTTATCACTGCAGATATATAGGTGGGATGTGAGTTATCACTGTAGATACATAGGTGGGATGTGAGTTATCACTGTAGATACATAGGTGGTATGTGAGTTATCACTGTAGATACATAGGTGGGATGTGAGTTATCACTGTAGATACATAGGTGGGATGTGAGTTATCACTGTAGATACATAGATGGGATGTGAGTTATCACTGTAGATACATAGGTGGGGTGTGGGTTATCACTGTAGGTACAAAAGTGGGATGTAAGTTATCACTGTAGATACATAGGTCGGATGTGAGTTATCACTGTAGATACATAGGTGGGGTGTGGGTTATCACTGTAGATACATAGTTGGGATGTGAGTTATCCCTGTAGATACATAGGTGGATGTGAGTTATCACTGTAGATACATAGGTGGGATGTGAGTTATCACTGTAGATACATAGGTGGGATGTGAGTTATCACTGTAGATACATAGGTGGGATGTGAGTTATCACTGTAGATACATAGGTGGAATGTGAGTTATCACTGTACATACATAGGTGGGATGTGAGTTATCATTGTAGATACATAGGTGGGATGTCAGTTATCATTGCTGATACATAGGTGGGATGTGAGTTATCACTGTAGATACAGAGGTGGGATGTGAGTTATCACTGTAGATACATAGGTGGGATGTGAGTTATCACTGTAGATACATAGGTGGGATGTGAGTTATCACTGTAGATACATAGGTGGGATGTGAGTTATCACTGTAGATACATAGGTGGGATGTGAGTTATCACTGTAGATACATAAGTGGGATGTGAGTTATCACTGTAGATACATAGGTGGGATGTGAGTTATCACTGTAGATACATAGGTGGGATGTGAGTTATCACTGTAGATACATAGGTGGGATGTGAGTTATCACTGTAGATACATAGGCGGGATGTGAGTTATCACTGTAGATACATAGGTGGGATGTGAGTTATCACTGAAGATACATAGGTGGGATGTGAGTTATCACTGTAGATACATAGGTGGGATGTGAGTTATCACTGTAGATACATAGGTGGTATGTGAGTTATCACTGTAGATACATAGGTGGGATGTGAGTTATCACTGTAGATACATAGGTGGGATGTGAGTTATCACTGTAGATACATAGGTGGGATGTGAGTTATCACTGTAGATACATAGGTGGGATGTGAGTTATCACTGTAGATGCATAGGTGGAATGTGAAATATCACTCTACATACATAGGTGGGACGTGAGTTATCACTGTAGATACATAGTTGGGATGTGAGTTATCACTGTAGATACATAGGTGGGATGTGAGTTATCACTGCTGATACATAGGTGGGATGTGAGTTATCACTGTAGATACATAGGTGGGATGTGAGTTATCACTGTAGATACATAGGTGGGATGTGAGTTATCATTGTAGGTATATAGGTGGGATGTGATTTATCACTGTAGATACATAGGTGGGATGTGAGTTATCACTGTAGCTACATAGGTGCAATTTGAGTTATCACTGTAGATACATAGGTGGGATGTGAGTTATCACTGTAGATACATAGGTGGGATGTGAGTTATCACTGTAGATACATAGGTGGGATGTGAGTTATCACTGTAGATACATAGGTGGGATGTGAGTTATCACTGTAGATACATAGGTGGGATGTGACTTATCACTGTAGATACATAGGTGGGATGTGAGTTATCACTGTAGATACATAGGTGGGATGTGAGTTATCACTGTAGATACATAGGTGGGATGTGAGTTTTCACTGTAGATACATAGGTGGGAAATGAGTTATCTCTGTGGATACATAGGTTGGATGTGAGTTATCACTGTAGATACAAGG